>NW_019258574.1:13504-28577 GCF_002742605.1 Olea europaea var. sylvestris
AGTATCCCTATTTCAAAGGGAAAAGTTGTTTGTAGTTCCTAGTTTATCTCATGGCTAATAGCCTATAAATTGTAACCCAATTGTAACGAATTATAATCAGCATATAACACACTATATTCTCCAAAGCTCACAAATGGGTATGGTAGTGAGGAAAGACCGAAACGAAGTAATCCTTCCTACTAAAGAAAAATATATATATCCTTTTCGTCCCTCCAATGTAATCAATTATTTTCTTGATATCTTCATATAGTTCCTTTTATATGTATGGCCATAACCACACACACACACACACCATGTGCATGGATAAGAAAATATTTTCATTTGCCACTGGTGTCAGAGTTTGCATATAAAATGCTTATGGGTTATAATCCCCTATTCTTTTCAACATTTAATTCTAATTCAAGAAATAATTTCCAGGACCTCGTTGTTCATATCTCATGTTCCCCTCTTCTCTATTTACTAAGTACCAAAATGAGCTATACATTACATAGATAACCTCGATTTTCTCAACGAACTAAGCTTACTTTTGATGCAAGACTCATGTTGGAAAGAATCTATGTATCAATTTTTTTTTTTCATTCCAAAATTTTACATGAATAAATTTACCTTTTATGCTTCCTTGTTTTGACATGACATTTTGAACTTCTCTTCACATGTAAATATTCATACACTCATGATCATATTTGTGTATTTAATAAATGGATGTGTGACTTTACTCTACATGTCAAAATCTAAAATTAATTTATGTTCTCAATGAGTGCTTGGTTGATCTCATGGGAGCTTTTGGGACTCAAATCCTGGTTGATGTTCTTTGTGCAAAGGATGCTACATCCAAGCCACATAATCAAAACTAAATATACTTCCCCATCTTTTGATGACCAAAGATACCAATAGTTCTTTCACACAACCTGATCAGAGTTTTGGAGCTGGACATAATTTGTTTCCAGGGATGAAATCTTCAAAGACAGAAGCAATACCTTTACTTTTAGATGCTAGTGTGAATAATGGAGTTGGGTCTTCTGAAACTAGTAATGAATGGTGTGCTATTAGCTAGTTGGATCATAGCCCCTTGTTGGTAATTGGGACTTCTTTTTACAAAGGAGTTCGTGGATGCAATACAGTTGAAGAGAGAATGAATGTAAATGTGGTTCCATGCAGCTTGAATGGTGCGAAAGACACAATATAATCTTTTCTCATACCGTAATCCATTCAAATTAGAAGGATCCCAAAATTCTAATGTTCCAAATATTTCTATAGATACAATTGATGAACTGCAATGCCTAAAAAATAACCTTGTCAATGGTCGGCCTCCTGTACCATTGATGTGGGAGAATCGCCACGCATGCAATGAGGTCCCAAAGAAAAACGAATATAATTTTGTGGATTGTTTATTCCCAAAAAAAAGTCTGGAGGTTAGTAATTATAAGGTAATATCAGTTGCATCTAACAGCCTTACTGCTACTGAAAATGTTCTCTTCCACACCTACAAGTTACCTGAAAAATCATATCATAATTATGTGGAGAACAGAGACAATATTTTAGTTAATAACAGTTCTACCTCAGGGAAGATTTTAGCATCAATCATAATCAGGTTGCTTATAGGAACATGTTGCAAACTGATGAACCTGATATCACAAAAGACCACATAAAGAATATCACTAGGCTGCATGACTATAAACAAAATATACAATGCAGGTTTAATTTGAAACTGAATGACCCAGAAAGTGCCAACTCTTTACTTGATTTAGGTTCGTGTCATGTTGTTCTAGTGATTGATGATGTTGGTGAATGTCAAATTCCTTGGGGGGGGGGGATCTTGTCATAGGTGAACGAATTGGACTAGATAGCACCTACCTCGACTTGTTTTACGCTTCCATCGGTTTTTGTTCGTGCTTAAATTTTCTCAAAATTGAACTACCAGTGCTTTCTCTAGCATATATTACTAGAGAACTTGTTTTATATGATGAATCATATAAGCTTATTCTTGGGCATGAAATAGGTCTTTGTGCTCACTGGATCATTGATCTCTTTCTCTTTTTCCTTTTTCTAAGACAGATGCTACTGGCAAACTTTTTTTTGTTAGAAATCATTATCTGAGAGTTAATTATGTTCTATTGTTATATCTTCACCTATATTTTATGGTTAAATATACTATTTTTGCAGGTTTGCATGGAGAGGTCTACTATGCTTATTGGAATAGCATTGTCGGTGGTTCTCACATTCTTTACTCAATTTCATAAGGTAAATGATTAAGAGATTTTTGAAATAGAGACTATTCATTTAGACAAACCATTTGTTACATTTGTTTCCTTCACCGAGTTCAGTGAATTTGGAAAATTTTTATTAAAAGTATATTTGGTTGTGCGTGTATGCATCTATAAGTGAGCTTTTTGTTCCCTTTCTAGTTTGGTAAGTACCTTTGAGATGTAATTTTGCTTGTTCATGTATGATATAGATCTTGGGTGAATCGTGCCTTATAAGCTAACCACTAAAATTGGAGAATCCAAATCTATATAAAATATAAAATGAAAATTCGTACTTTTGATCCCGATGTCCATGTTGTGCTGGCTTTGTGCACATGACTATTCTTCAATGTATATTGCTTTGTCGGCTTCACTATTTGTGCTGATTAATTGCAACCATGGACATTGTGTTTTGCTTTGATACTATTGATATAGACTTTTATCAAGGCTAGTTTTTATACATTTACTATAATTATTTTGTTAATTTGCTCAGAAGCAAAATGAAAGAGAAAAAATAATCTTCAAATTTGTTTGTTTACAATACGTCTTGATTATTTTATGTGTGTGTTACCAAGATCTATATCAATATTATCAGAGCAGGCAACATGTCGCTCGATTGCAATCGAGCGACGTAGATTCTGACATCGACATAATAGTGTTCGTCCAAGTCTAGTCATATGCTAGTGCAAAGCTAATCCCGATGTGGGCATGGAGATCGCACAGCGTGGTGTTATCATAGTTTCCATTGGTATGGGCCTGAATCTTACATCGAAACTCGAAAGTATGGGCTTTTTCAAGGCGTAATGTGTTGACCTCGAATTTTGTACCCCTGACGTGGTCAATAGATCTCAAGGCCTCTCAAGTCCACGTAAACTAAGTTAAAGAATAAGATTGAAAGAATAAATTTCAATTGATGATTAATCTCTCAAATAATGTATCGTTCTTTGTACAATGAATAAAGCTTTATGCTGGCGAACTCAAAATAAATCATTGTAAAAATGAAACCCTGATTCCATAATCAAATCTAAATAAACATAAAATACTGCAAAATTAATTAAAATATCGTTAAACTAACTCAAAATAAAAAAAAATGCTAAAACGGACCAATAAATAAACGAGATTTGACCTTGAAAGTTTGACGATATCATTTAACAAAAATATCCAAATCGAGAAACACTTTTGGATTGTACTCAAGAATGAAATCCAAAAATCAATCTAAAAGTTATGCGCGTTTTTGTACATCCTTCTTATTCTTACGCTTTTCTAACTAGTTTAGGATTTTTCTCTTCAAATTGATCCACATTTGTGTGGTAATACTTTAGATTTGTCCTTTTTACAAATAGTGCATCTACTACAAATACTAATAACTTTTCTTTTCATTCTTGGCTAATAAAAATGCTCATACAACATTTATAAGGCTTTCATAACATCAAAATGTCCCATCAATCCTTTACTATGATGCAACAATAGTTCACGCATAGAACAATTAGGCACACATAATTCACTTTTTCTAAGCTTACCTATGCTTGATAAATCAAGTACAACCTTATCACATCGGTGGCATAGATATTATTAACTTACCGAATTCAAGCATTTTGGCACTTAGGTTAGAAATTCACACCTTGTGTATTTGCATCAGTAATTATGTTAACCTTATGGGTCATTCCACTTACACATCAAGAAATGTACATCAAGGTGTCCACCCCGATGTACATCAAGCATAACACTAACCTTATACTAATTGACATGGGGGAAAAGTCTTGATATACTCATTCATCTAGCATGCCTCTTGTTCAGTTGACCTTAGATTTTAGCTCTTGTTTAGCCCCCATTAATTTTCATTCCATTGTATTTTATTTTTCTCTCTCTTATTCTCAATCACACAATCTTCCATAAAATATATTATATGTAAATCGAAAACTTTTCCTTCTTTTTCAACCACTCATTTTTCAGAAAAATACTATTCCACTCATTTTCATTTCTAGAGAATGGGCGCCAAACGGGGGCTTAAGATGTCTCAGTAATTCATGGCCAGTGTGAGTTACAAACTCCTTGGGCTAGGTAGGGTTGTTGTGTCTCCAAACTTAAACAAGAGTATAAAGCTCTTTTGTCATATGAGAGGTAACTCAAAATGCTATGGGCCATCTATCCTGCATCAAAACGACTCCAATTCTGATTCCTAAGGCATCACATTTGATCTCAAAAGTTTTGTTAAGAGTACAATGCTAAAATAGGTGTAGAGCATAACCCATCCTTAACTACAATGACCTAACAAAACCAAACATTCTTCTTTATAATTTAGTGAGTGTTGTAGCAAGTGTGCTAAAATTTTAACAAAATGCCTATAAAAGCTAGCTATAAACCATGGAAGTTTCTTATCCCAATGATGATTTTGGTTTTGGCCACTCCTTGATAGCTTTTTATTTTTCTCTTCATCCACCTCAATATCTTTGATACATAACCAAGAAAAATAACTTGTTCCATGCAAAAGGTGTATTTTTTAAAATTAGCAAATAGTTGTTCATGTTTCAAAACATCAAACACACTTCTCAAATGCTTAACTTATTCATCTACACTCTCGATGTATGGTGGATATCATCAAATTATAGTACTATAAATTTTCCTATGAATCATGCAATACAATGTTTATTAATTCAAAGTACTAAGTGCATTAGTAAGATCTAATGGCATAACTATCCACTAATATAGTCCATATTTACTTTCAAAAGTAGTTTCCCACTCATTTTCCTTTCATCCTAATTTGGTGATGGATACTTTTAAAATTTATTTTATTGAAAATACATGAACCATATAATTCATCAAGCGTATCATCTAATCAAGGTATGGGATAACGATACTTTACTGCTCTATTGTTGAATGTCCTAGAATCAAAGCGCATTCCCATATTCCATCTTTTTACAGCACAAGCAACACTAGCACAACATATTGACTCGTGCTCTCCTGTATGTACTTGTTGGTAATCAACTCCTCAACTTGCCTGATGCTCCTTTGTCTCATTTGGATTGTTATCGATTTGGAATAACAGCTCCAAGTCGAAAATCTATTTCATGCTTAATACTGTCTCGTTTTCTTTTGCATAAAACTCATTTTTATCTTTCATTTTCTCTCTATAGGCTATCATTTTTCTCTTGTGACCTTACTCTTTTTTCATGATTTTCTTTGCAAGCAAAGAGGGCCTTAGTGGAAAACCAGCTTTTGATATTGTTGGTGTAAAAGGAATCATACCTCAATTTTGAGGAAACTAACCAACCCCACCCCAGTTTGGCTATTTCTTTGTTGCAGGATTTTGGAGACTTGTCTCTTGAAAACATGCCTAGTGGGTTACCACCCATTCAAGGCATTGAGCATCACAGCATATTGATTTTATTCCTGAAACTGTTATTCCAAAAGAGCTACAAAGTTAAGTGGAGGAATTGATGAGCAAAAGGTATGTGAGGAAAACCAAGAGACCATGTTCCAAACCAATGCTATTTGCACCTAAAAAGGATGGGACTTGGAGAATTTGCATTAACCAATGAACCTCCTACCACAAGCACGTCGTAGGAAAAGTTATTAGATTTTACAAAATCCTCTTCTGGGCTTTCATTTTAGGAGATTTCTGTACTTGGATGAACTGCAATTGAGATATCGTTAAAGATTGTGGCTCCAACCACCACATTGAAATCCAAGATTGTTAGCATGGCTTCCTGTAACTAAGATTTTGGATGCCTCTTTGGGTAGTGGTACATGGCTATCAGCATTTTCTCCATTTTTTAATAGTACAATTGATTTCCTCACAGCCTCCCTTGCCAAATTTCCACGAGCCTGTTTAAGGAACAAAATTATATTTCCGTTGTGTACTTGAATAAGATTTTAGCTTCGTTTTGTTATAACTTTATTCCAGCTTACTGGAATAAAGTTGTTCACCAAGGAGGTTAAAATAACCTGAAATTTTTAATTAACTAAACATCGTGTTAGCATTTGATACATGCATTTTGAACAATTAGAAGTATCTAACTTACCATGTCAACGGCAGCTCTAATCTCGGTTAAAATGAAGTACATATAATTGGCATTTGTGGATAGGTGATTTTGTCGATTCCTTGCCAATCTAAGATGACAAATCCCTAGAAGTTGTAGCAAATTATGAGCCATATCAATATTCGTTCCTATCCCATTGGAGCTTCTTTCCATATTGATGGTCGAGTTATGAATTTTTGAAGTCAAGGCAGAAGCCGGAAAAATGACGACTCTACCCAGCTTACTTTATGCAACATATAAAATTTTACCGACATCGGATTGACATGATTCCAAGTTCATTTAGTAGTTAACTTATGAGGCTATTCAACGCCACTGGCTTTGTATAAAAATGCCAAGTAACAAAATATTTATGAATTTTTAAAGACGAGGTAGAATCTGAAATTTTTTGAAGAGACAACAAAACTTTAAATCGCTAACATAATTTTCGTAAATGGTGATTTATAAATTTAGCCCCCATTTGATCCTCATTAAATTCAATTATATTACATTTAATTTTTCTCTCTCTTATTTCAACCACACAATCTTTCATAAAATAATATTACATGTAAATCGAAAACTTTTCCTTCTTTTTCAACCACTCATTTTTCTAAAAAATATTATTCCCCCCATTTTCATTTGCAGGTAATGGAGGTCAAACGGGGGCTTATTCCTAACACACATCTACTTTCAAACATAATTTATTCATAAAGAATATTCGCAGAATGGACCCACACACGACATCCATAGGAATTTAATTTAAAGAAAACGTAAACATTTCATAATCAACTAAAGATGTTAAATCACCGACTTCTCCATGACATGTCGCATCATCCTTTACCATCATTCACACCCCAAGGAAAATCCATTCAACCTGTAGGACCGAATTAACCCATGAGTTTGAAACTAAATAGATATCATTGGTGCCTTTCGTTGTCAAATTAAAAATTTCGAACTGTAGATTCATACCATCGCTTGTAGATAGATTTTCGGCAAAATCCAATTACTATAGCATTATCATAACACGTAGAGTTGGAGAATGATCATTCAAACTGTTGTAGTACCGAAGCACCTTACCCAGAAGTACCATTTCATTCAAGCATTTATCGAAAGTCATAATTTGAAACGAAGTAAACACTTGTATCTCTACCTACCTTTAATTTTTTTGGATATCAAAGAACAAAATGTGTAGAAAGCATTTCTTCTTCTCACCCTTGTTATTTCCTTAGTTTAAATTGATATGAAATATATTTTTTCTGAGAGAAAATAAGAGAAAATTTGGATTTGAGGAGGGATGTAGTGAAAAGGGGACCTTCCACTTCTTTTAACCTTCTTTTTAATGAAAAACTAAATGGGGGAGTTGTATTATCATTAAGTTTGTTAAATTGGATTTTTAACTAAGAATTTGAAGAGTTTTTAAGTCATAAATAAATAATTCATAAAAAGTTTTATAAAAACATCTACATGGTGATTCGAACTTGGGTTGCCTAAATGAAATACCATGTAGATAACCATTGTGGCAACCTAGTTATTCATTAAATTTTTGTAATCAAATTTACTTAACCTTAATCTCTTAAATTGTTGGGTTTTTAATTAACTTATGGCTTGGGCTTTCAAAATCTTAAATGGGTTAAGCTTCCACAGCTCGTTTCTTGAATGGGCTAGGCTCGTGCTGCTAGATCATCACAAAATAATACTCTAATTTTATTTTTATTTCTCGAGCTTCTACAAGAAATAACGAAGAGGAAATAGTGGGCCGAATAAATATTTCCAATAGCACAACATATTTCAAAATAATAAGACTAATTTCAACTGAATTAATTACTATATTATGGAAACCACCAACTATTCGTAATTACAAGTCCAAAATGGCTACAATGGTACCACAAATCAATTGTTCATAAGTACAAGTCCAAAATGGAGAAATGGTAAATGGAAACGACAAATGATTCATAAGATCAATTGCTATATTGTGATAGCCACAAATAAATTACAGAACATGTTTGAATATGGCAAAAAGGTACCAAAAAGAAAAAAAAAATTCAGACTCGCCTGTTGTTCTTCCTTCTATTAAACCTTGAAATTGAAGAGTTGGGTTTTTGGGAGTGGTTGAACTGTAGAGAGATTGGGAGATGGCGTAGGGTTTTTGATTTTGCAACAATCTTGAATGGAAAAGATTGAAGAGTCGATGGAGAAATCAACGTTGAACGTGGGCTTGTATACAGAGACTAAGGCCTGGTCGGTTCAACAATAAATGGGATAGTGAAAAAATCGCGGTTCAACGGGTTTTTAATGGGCGAATTATCCATCAATAAAATTAAGTAACTCGGACTAGACAGTGAATTATCCAGCAATAAAATTAACTTACTCGGATTGGACCTGGGTCTAATTGGTTCGAGTTTTATAATAGTGTCATCATCCCATACCTCAGTTAGGTGATATGCTTGAAAACGATGAATGGAAAACTACTTTTATGACTAAGTATGAATTGCACGAGTAGATAGTTATGTCATTTGCCTGAACTTTCTTGAGAGCAATGAACCATATTTTACGTGCATTTATAGATAAATTTGTAACAGTTCACTTTGATGACATTCTAGTTTATATTAAGAACTTAAATATCTAAGCATATAGAGCATTTGAGGTGCATGCTTCTTTTCTTTAACTGGGAACAACTTTATACTAAATTTAAAAAGTGTACATTTTGCATGAAAAAAGTTGTTTTCTTGGTAATGTTGTTAGTGCAAAGGGTATCGAAGTGGATGAGGAGAAAATCAAAGTCATCAACAAATGGCCAACACTTAAAGACATAACTGATGTAAGAAGCATTCATGGTTTGACAAAGAGTGTAGGATTCCATAGAGACATTGAATAAGAACATGCATTTAATACTATTAAGGATAAGTTGTTATTTGCACCTATTTTAGCACTACTTAACTTTAATAAAAACTTTTGAGATTGAATATGATGCATTAGGCAGAGGAATTGGATCAATTTCAATGCATGATAAGAGGCCAATAGCTTGTTTAAGTAAAATATTGGGCAGCTTTGAATTATCCTACATATGACAAAAAGCTTTATGCACTTGTTCGAGCTTTGGAGACATGGCACCTTTGGCCTATGTATTTTTTAATCCACATCGATCATGACTCATTGAAACATCTAAAGGGAGGCATGCGGGGTAGATTTATTGAGACATTTTTCTATGTCATTCGATACAAACAAGGTAAAGAGAACATAGTAGCTGATGCATTATCAAGGAGGTGTGTACTTCTTTAAGTACAAAAATGCTTGGGTTTGATCATATCAAGGACACGTGTATATATATCATGTGATAAGGGCCAATCGATAAATTTTATAAGTACAATGGACATTTATTTAAGAAAAATAGGTTGTGTTTTCCTAAGAGTTCTGTGCATGAATTGTTAGCATGTGAAGCACATAGTGGGGGTTTAATGAGATATTTTGGCAATAAGAAGACCTTAGACATATTACATGAACATTTATTGGCTTAAAATGAAAATAGATGTTAATCGCATTTTTTAGTAGATGAATTCCATGTAAATACACCTTTACCTGCTCTTAGTTAAGCTTGGATTGATGTATCTATGGATTTTGCATTGGAATTGCCTAGAGATTCTATATTTGTAATAGTGGATAGGTTTAATAAAATGGCACACTTCTTTTCTTGTCATAAAACATATTATTCCACGAACATAGTTGACTTATTCTTTAAAGAAATAGTGACTCCACGGGATTCCTAGGATTATTGTGTTTGATACAGATGGTAAGTTCCTTAGTTGTTTTTGAAGGGTTGGGCAAGTTGGGAAACCAAACTATTATTCTCATCACCAACAAACAGATGGAAAAATTGTTAATGGGAAATTGAAACAACTTTTGAGCACTATAATCAATAAGAACTTGAAAAGTCGGGAGGATTGCTTGCCATTTATTGAGTGCATATAATAGGCCCACATATTTTACTACTATCTAATACTCTTTTTCAATTTATGTATGGTTTAATTCAGTAACTTCTTTGAATTTAATTCCTTTACATGATGAAAAAGGTAGTCTAGATGGTAAGAAGGCTGAATTGGTGAGATCAATCTATGAGAAAGTTCGACTTCAAATTGAAAAGAAGAATGAACACTATGCATCTCAAGCTAATAAAGGACGAAAGCGTGTTACATTTGAACCAGGTTTTTGGGTATAAATAAGAAAAGAGCATTTTCCAACTCAAAGGATGTCAAAATTACAACCAAAAGGAGATTGACCGTACCAAGTGCATGAAAAGATAAATGACAATCCCTGTAAGTTGGATCTTCAAGGTGATTATAACATTTTGGCAACTTTCAATGTTTTTGATCTTTCTCTTTTTTGATGCAAGTGGAGATTTAGGGACGAATCATTTTGAAAAGGGAGGAAATGATGAGAACCCTGGGATGAAGAACCAATGACGAAATTGTGAGCAAAATAGATCAAGAAAGCCATGGGATTACTTGTTCAAAGTACGCGGGTCTAGAGTTTGAGTGCAGTGAACAATATACAGAATTTGATGATGGACATAATAGAACCAACCTTAGTGCACTTAATTTAAGCTAAGATAGAAGTAGCGAAATGTAGTGTAGCCGAAAAGCGACCGGCGCACGAAAGCAAAATTTCAACCTACAACCAAATCAATTGAGCAGCATACAAGTGAGAAAATACACTATGAGCACTCAGTACAAAAATCAAAAGATGGTTTAATTTTTCCTTTTTTTAGAACTCTACTTGTTCGAATATTCTTGATGTTTTACAAGTTATTTAGAATTTCTTTGTTATTGTGTATATATGGTCTCATTCTTTCATTGTAAATTAACAAATTATTGAGAGATTAAATGAAAGCAAGGTTTCTTTATTCTTGTTCTTCATTGAACTCAATGTCGAATTTATCGAAGATTTTTATTTTTATAGCTTTCAACAATTTCATAGCAAAATTCATAATTTTTGTGATTAAGGAGTCAAGTTCCTATATAACTTTGATTCCTTGATTTAATATTTTATTAGGTCAACCTTCAAACAGGGATTTTAACTTTTGTGGGGCTGTGATTCAATCTTATGTGGGTTTAAGAGTTACGTGGGTTCACAACACTGTCTCCTCAAGATTACTTTTATAGGTTGATCGGTTTGTAGTAATAGCTATAGGTACAAAATCAATTTGATATTCAATGTCTCTAATGGGTGGCAACCCACTAGGCATTTCCTCAAATTCAAGCAATGAAGACATAACCAAACTAGGGAGAATTAGGTTCATTTTTCAAGATTAAAGAATAATTCCTTGTATGCTAGCAATATCAAAGGCCTTTTTTTCTTTTTTATGAAAGCCCTCTTAATTTTACTCTCTTTTGCCAAAAATAAAAAAACTCACTTTTGTTTTTCCATATTTCTCTGCAGGCTCCATCATTTCTCATGCATGGATGAACCTTTCATTATTTTTCACCTCTCTAGTTTCTCTCTTCTGACATCCCGAACTTAAGTTTCGAGTGTCACGTACTAAATATAATAGCTTCTGCCTTTGGTACATGTAAATACTCTTAAATAGAAGTATTACATGTTAGAAACTTATTTTCAACTTGGTAAAATGTCTCTCATAACTTTTAATGGCCCGCAGAAGCGCATGTCGACAAGAAATTATACTTTACATATACGAACTCTGCAATGCCACGGTTAGTTGGGGCAGCAAGTTCGACTATTTTTATGAAATTCATCCCAACTCCGTTTTCTATGAAATTTACGACATTAGAAAGATATTTTCAAGTAGTTTTCTAGGTTAAAATATAAAAATTTCCAAGATCATATAATATGGGCGTTTTACTGAAAACAGTGAGGTATTGCACAGAAATTTCAGATTTGGCCCTTCAACGTTTAAAATCTCATATCTCAGGCTACAGATATTCAAATTGAATGATTCTTATGCCCATATTAAGACAACTCAATGAGGAAAGCAGTAATAATTTTAGAGTCTCAAATGGACGTTTATGAAGTCAAAAATAACGTGTTGAAGTTGACCCAAAAACTGTCTCGTTTCTGCCTTTTGTCACTTGCAAGGAGAAGTTTAAAAAAAAAAGGTCTCTTAACACAACATAGAAGATATAATTGCATAATTTACTTTTGGTACCATATTACATCATGTCTCATACATGTTTTTATACAATACCATAAGAAACATATGGAAAGCATAATCGATGATGGGTTAGGGACAAAGTTGTTTTGCATCGAAGTTTTGTTTTTCCTTTCTTTGGTGCATTATTCCATTTTCCTTTACCGTTATTCTGTCTATCAAAATTCCACTTCCTCTTACCTGAGAAATTTTGAACTTGGTAAGAATTTTCAACGTTTTGAGTTCTTTGATAAGAAATAGTCTGGGCTCGCTTCAAAACTTCTCGATAAGTGTTCAGCTCAAGAACTGACACTATGTCACAAATATAAGGTTGAAGCCCACGTTTAAATCTTCTAGCCCGCTTTTCCTCCGTATCCACTAGATGTGGAGCAAACCTTGATAATTCCTCAAATTTGCGTTCATATTCCACGAGGGTCATGGTTCCCTGTTGGAGTCTGAGGAACTCCATCTCCTTTTGATCTTTCACAGCTGTCGGGAAGAATTTTTCTTCTACGAGTTCCTTAAACCTCACCCAAATTATAGCCTGTTCTTCAGCAGGTGTTAATGACCTGGTAGTCATGTCCCACCAATTGCTAGCCCCTTTCTTTAACATAAACACTGAAAATATTACCCTTTTAGCATCTTCGCATCTTATAAATTTAAAGATACGTTCTAATTTTCGTAACCAATCCTCAACTGCTAAGGGATCCTTAATTCCTTCGAACGATGGAGGGTTCATTTTACGAAACTGCTCTATTATTGCAGTTCGATCCCTCGAGTTAGGTACTATTTGAGGTTGAATAGTTGGTTGGTTGGGCTCCTGATGATCAACTGGTACTTGTTGATTTAGGGTTTGTTGCACAGTCAAAGGTGGTGCCTGTTGTTGCTGTCCCAACTCCCACATTATGGCAAGCAGTTCTCGTGTAAAGTTTGCAACATTAACTTCACCACCACTAGAACTAGCATTAGCATTGCCGCCGCCTAAGTTCACATTGGAATTTGGTGCACTGCCATGGTTGCGCTTTGGAGGCATTTCCTTTGAATGAAAGATATTTCTTCAGTTAGAAGTATTTCAAAACATAATGCTAACTTTAGAAAAATCCAAAGGCTAAGACAACTTTCCTTCATATATATCTTAAAGTTTCGCTGTAAATCATGGCTAGTTTCATAACTTTCTCGAAGTAAATATGTAAGGTCCTCATATGAAAGATCATCGTCAGACCATAGCACAATCTCATTTATGATTGAGACCCAAGGTTCTGGAACAGTTTTATATAACCTCCGTATCTTTACCTTATCCCTTAAGCTATGGTGTATTTCCCATAACATCTCAATAATACAGTCTAGCAGATCAAGATGTTGCTCGAGGCTATGGAGCGGATGCATACAATAATTATAGTAAAATGTCAATAATATGTCCCGCTTCTTTGCAAAACCACAAACTTTTGTCCTTGTGGGGGTTCTTACCGTTCGTGCCATAACTAGGACAAAAATTGATTATGTTACTCTACAAGGCTCTAATAAATATTTAGATATATGTGTTTATGACTTCATAATCTCAACCATGACTTGATTCAAAATATTCTTCTATCCAGCCATAGATATAGCAGTTCATTGCATAAGAAAATTCATAAACTTTAAAAAAAAAGTTTTTTCCTTAATCGTCGGTTGAAAGTCAGTTGTTAGCTTGCTCGATGATGAAGGATAAGAACTTTCTTTAAAAAAAAAAGTCTAAAGAAAAGTATAACTGCTCTGATACCACGCTGTGACGCCCCAAACTTAAGTTTTGAGTGTCACGTCTTAAACATAATAGCTTCTGCCTTTGGTACATGTAAATACTCTTAAATAGAAGTATTACATGTTAGAAACTTATTTTCAACTTGGTAAAATGTCTCTCATAACTTTTAATGGCCCGCAGAAGCGCATGTCGACAAGAAATTATACTTTACATATACGAACTCTGCACTGCCACGGTTAGTTGGGGCAGCAAGTTTGACTATTTTTATGAAATTCATCCCAATCCGTTTTCTATGAAATTTACGACATTAGAAATATATTTTCAAGTAGTTTTCTAGGTTAAAATATAAAAATTTCCAAGATCATATAATATGGGCGTTTTATTGAAAACAGTGAAGTATTGCACAGAAATTTCAGATTTGGCCCTTCAACGTTTAAAATTTCATATCTCAGGCTACAGATATCCAAATTGAGTGATTCTTGTGCCCATATTAAGATAACTCAATGAGGAAAGCAGTAATAATTTTAGTGTCTCAAATGGACGTTTATGAAGTCAAAAATAACGTGTTGAAGTTGACCCAAAAACTATCCTGTTTCTGCCTTTTGTCACTTGCAAGGAGAAGTTTTTTAAAAAAAAAAGATCTCTTAACACAACATAGAAGATATAATTGCATAATTTACTTTTGGTACCATATTACATCATGTCTCATACATGTTTTTATACAATACCATAAGAAACATATGGAAAGCAGTCGAACAAAACATGCAAAAACAAAACTTCGATGGAAAACAACCTTGTCCCTAACCCATCATCGATTATGCCGACTGACTTCCACCAACTCCACAATTATGAATCTGAGAATTTAGTATAGAACACTACGAGTATAAAGAATACTCAGTAAGATACCATGCTTGGATTTTAACATGTTAATACTACA
>NW_019258574.1:31537-34587 GCF_002742605.1 Olea europaea var. sylvestris
GATTGAGTGATTATGCCATCGTACTTTTACTAAAGGGATCACCTTGTTCTTAAGCGATAGAAAATTTTTTATCGATAATTTCGACCGGTACTCCTTCATGACTTAAATCACGTTATAACTCAATTGATCGATAATTCGCTAAGTGGCTCGAATTAGGGATGTAATTTCTAAGCATGGACACATGAAATATGTCATGTACTACTGTGAGCTCATGGGTAAAGCCAACTGATATACTACACTTCCAAAGCGCCTCAAGATTTCGAATAGGGCAATGAATCTTGGTCGCAACTTTCCCTTCTTATCACAATGTAATACTCTTTTCATGGGCCCCACTTTGAGGAAAACTTTATCACCTTCAAGAAATTCCAAGTCCTTTCTCCTCTTATCTGCATAACTTTTCTTTCTATTTTTTGTCGTTTTAATACAGTTACATATCTTTTTGATATCCTGCATAACCTTTTCAATGATTTCTAGACCCAAAAATCTTACATTCACCAACCTTGCGATCTGCATTTCCTCCCATACAATGCTTTATAGGGTACCATGTCGATAGAGGTGTGATAACTGTTGTTATAAGCAAACCCAATTAAAGGTAGATTTTTTTCCCATTATCTACCAAACTATAAAATACATGATCAAAGCATATCCTTAATGTTTGAATCGTTCGTGTAGATTGAACATTTGTTTGAGGATGGAAAGATATAGTAAAGTTCAATTTAGTTTCTATAGCCTGATGTAAATTCTTTCAAAAATTTGATGTGAACATAGGGTCTTTGTCCGACACAATTGAAACTGGTATACTGTGTAACTTCACCACTTCTTGTTAATACATCTGTGCAAATTGGTCTATAGAAAAGGTCATGTGTTAAAAAATGAGTATATTTGGTTAATCGATCAACGATCACACAAATGGCCTCGTGACCTTTTACTGATTTCAGCAAACCTACAACAAAATCCATCATTACATGTTCCCATTTCCATTTAAAATATCTAATGGTTTTAACACCCCTGATGGTCGTTGGTGTTCAACCTTTATTTTTTGGCATATCAAACACCTTTCAACATACCTCACATCTTTCTTCATTCCTTTCCACCAAAATATATATTTTTATGTCCCGGTGCATCTTGGTACCTCCTCGATGCACTGAATATGGAGTAGAGTGAGATTTCTCTAATATTTCCTTCTTTAATTCCTTGAAGTTTGATACACATAATTGTCCTTGATAACACATTGCTTTATCATTAGACGTGGTGAAATTTTTCCATTTTCGTGTTTCTATTTCAGCTTTAATAAATTCTAGGGACTGGTCGCCTTTCTGATGACTTTTAATCTTATCACGAAGTGTTGGTCTGATAGATAATGCACTTTCTGGTGACTTTTAATCCTGTCACGAAGTATTGGTTTGATAGATAATGCATTTATGTGAGCTACGATACCAGGTTTAATTGTGACAATCTCAAGACTTAACCTCTTGAACTCCTTCCATAAAGGAATCGTCTTCCTACTCAGGGCATCTGCTAACACGTTCGCATTGCTTGGATGATAGTGAATTTCACAGTCATAATCCTTCACCATTTCAAGCCATCTTTTTAGTCTCATGTTTAACTCTTTTTGAGTGAAAATATACTTGAGACTTTTGTGGTCTGTATAATTGTTACATTTGATCCCGTGTAAGTAGTGTCCAAATTTTTAGCGCGTGAATGACTGTAGCCAGCTCTAAGTTGTGCATAGGGTAACTCAGTTCATATGGTTTCACTTGTCTTGGTGCGTAGGTGATCACCTTACCTTGTTGCATCAAAACACATCCTAGGCCATTCTTAAATGCATCACTAAAGATTACAAAACCTACTGCCCCTTCTAGTATGGTCAGCATCGGTGGGTTAACCAATCTCTTCAACTCTTCAAAGTTATGTTCACAATTTTGATCCAGTCAAATCTCGTTCCCTTACGAATTAGTTGTGTCAGTGGTCCAAATATCTTTCAAAACCCTTCGATGAATATCCTGTAATATCCGGCTAAACCTAGAAAACTGCTAATTTTGGCCTTGACCAATTCAAAACTGCCTCCACATTACCTGGGATTTACCTCTATTCCTCGAGCTGTAGTGAAATGCCCAAGGAATACTATTCATTCAAACAAAAATTCACATTTCTTAAGTTTTGCATATAGTTTCTTCTTCTTCTTCAAAATTTCCAGCACAATCCTCAAGTGTTCCACATGCTCATCTTCACTTTTTGAATAGATTAGGATTTCATTAATAAATACAATGACAAATCGATCAAGGAACTCATGAAAGACGTGGTTCATCAAGGCCATGAATACTCCGGGAGCATTTGTCAACCCAACGACATAATTAGGAACTCGTAGTGGCAATATCGAGTCCTAATAGTTGTTTTAGAGCTATCACTTGTCTTAATCCTTAGTTGATGGTATCCAGATCGTAGATCGATCTTAGAAAATACGACTGCACCTCGAAGTTGGTCAAACAAGTCTTCAATTCTTGGAAGAGGATACATGTTCTCAAATAATCTTGTTTAGTTCCCAATGTTTTAAAAACCGACCCAGACATCGACTCGGAAAAAAAAAGGGTCAAGGGTCAAACGGTCGAACAGGGGTCCATCTGGGGTCAAATCGAATATCAAAATTAAATAAATAAATACTCCAACACTCTAAAATATTATAACAATAACAAATTTTAAAATTGTAGTATTACTAATTCAAAGTAAATATAAATCAATATTTGTCAATTAGATTTAATGATTTATTATGCTATAATTTATTTTAAAACATCAAAAAATACCAATTGTTGTGTCTAAAATAATTTACTTTGTTACAATTGAAATTATTTGTGATTTTGGGGCCAAAATTTGTTTGATAGAAAGAAAAAAGTGAACAATTATTAAATATATAAATTGCAAATGATTTTACAACTTATCCCACATTGGAAGTTGAGGAAAACATTGCATGACTCTTCTCTTTTAAAAACAACATTTGTACTTATCCCACATTGGAGGTTGAGGAAAACATTCCATATCTCTTCTCTTTTAAA
>NW_019258575.1:0-1082 GCF_002742605.1 Olea europaea var. sylvestris
AAAAAAAAAACCATTTTCCACCTCATTGTGTCATTCTATGCGTCAAAGAATGTGGCTATGTAGCATTATTGAATGGTAATTGTATTATTGAACGGTTAGGTGAAAGTCGAAGTGCCGTTGGGTCATAAAAATGGTAATTGTATTATTGAACGGTTAGGTGAAAGTTAAAATGTTAATTATTTTTATTTTTTAGCAGAAATTGTAATTTATTCATTAAGACCATCAATAATAAAAGGCTAAATAAATAAATGTATACAATCGGTCCAGTGGTCGGAAGAACTACATAAATTAGGTTGGGAGCTACCATATTTCTAGTTTGGGAAATATGGCTACAAGAACTACAACCTAGGAAGGTAATTAAATCTCAATGAACTTGTGGAGACAAAGAATCTTGGAAATTGAGGCCATGTATAATTATAGCATCACATTCAGCCATTGCATATGAAGGCCTTGATAAAGAAGAAATGTAAAACCCTGAAATTTTGCAAATTACGATACAAAACATATATGGCAATTTAAGAATCTTTTAGATTTGCTAACATATCTTTACAAAGTTTAAGGATTTATGTGTAAATTTGCAAAATTATCTCATTTGTAGATAAATTATTACCGGAGAATATATAATAATATTCAGGAATTATTGATTGAGAAAAGCTCGACTAAGGTGGACTTCAATTATTTACAATATGTTTAAAATTATGATTTTAAGTTTTGAAAATATTGCAGTGATGTCTCGTAATGAGAAAGTGGGTTGTATGAGCTTAAACAAAAGATTGGACCCTAAATGCAACAGGGGAAAAAATTTAGAGTCTAGATTGCAAATAGTGAGAAAGATATTTTTAGAAAAGATTGTGACAAGTCGAGATTATTTAGTGATTAGAAGGATCATCATATGGTAAAGATTATGATCCGACCACTTTTTATACTTTTGAACTGCTGAGGAACTGAAGTGAAAATAAATTTAGAGGTCAATAATATACTTGGGTCAAATGTGTAATTATTAAAGGATAGAGAATTACTTATCAATATTGGCCTAATTCTAAACTCGCATTAAATGGCACATTTTGAAATTGAAAAAAAAA
>NW_019258576.1:0-1082 GCF_002742605.1 Olea europaea var. sylvestris
CAAAACCCGGGATGATGGGATTTTAGCCAAATTCCTACATTTAGGCTTCCGAATAATTAATTTCCGTATTAATTATGTCAGGTCGAAGAAGTGCTGGACAAAAAATTAACAAAGAAAAATCGCACCAGGGGCAATTTTCTCATTTGTTGCGATGTTACCGGAATGGGCCGAAATTTGGCCGGTTGTTTTAAAACGGCCCGCGAAATTGGACGCAGGGCACAGACCCAGGATCACGGGATTTTAGCTAAATTCCTATGTTTGGGCCTCCGAATAATTAATTTCCGTATTAATTATGTCAGGTTGAAAAAGTGCTGAACAGAAAATTAACAAAGAAAAACCGCACCGGAGGCAATTTTGTCATTTGTCGCGACTGTGTCTGAATGGACCGAAATTTTGCAGGTTGTTTGGAAACGACATGGGAAATTGGACTCGAGGCACAGATCTGGGATCATGGGATTTTAGCCAAATTTCTTCGTTTGGGCCTTCGAATAATTAATTTTCGTATTGATTATGTCTGGTTGAAGAAGTGCTGGATCGAAAATTAACAAAGAAAAACTGGACCAGGGGTAATATTGTCATTTGTCGCGACGGTGTTGGAATCGGTAGAAATTTGGCAGGTTGATTGGAAACGGCACGCGAAATTGTACTTGTGGCAAAGTCCTAGGATCATGGGATTTTAGCCAAATTGCATCGTTTGGGACTCCAAATAATTAATTTCCATATTAATTATGTCAGGTGGAAGTAGTGCGAGACAGAAAAGTAACAAAGAAAAACCGCACCAGGGGCAATTTTCTCATTTGTCGCGACGGTGCCGAAATGGGCGAAAATTTGGCAGGTTGATTGGAAACGGCCCGTGAAATTGGAATCGAGGCACAGACCCGGGATCACGAGATTTCAGCCAAATTTCTTCGTTTGGGCCTCCGAATAATTAATTTCCGTATCAAATATATCAAGTTGAAGAAGTGCTGGACAGAAAATTAACAAAGAAAAATCGCATCGGGGGCAATTTTGTCATTTATCGTGGCGGTGTCGGAATGGGCCAAAATTTGGCAGGTTCATTGGAAACGGCCCGCGAAATTGGA
>NW_019258577.1:0-1082 GCF_002742605.1 Olea europaea var. sylvestris
TTTCGCGACGGTGTCGGAATGGGCTCAAATTTGACAGGTTGATCGGGAACAAAAACCGCGTCGGGGTTAATTTGTCATTTTTCACAACTGTCGGAATTGGCTAGAATTTGATTGATTGATCGGAAACAAAAATCGCGCCGGGGGCAATTTCGTCATTTTTCGCGAAGATGTCGGAATGGGCTAAAATTTGACTGGTTGATCGGAAACAAAAATCGCGCCGGGGACAATTTCGTCATTTTTCGCGACGATGTCGGAATGGGCTAAAATTTGACTGATGTATCGGAAAGAAAAATCGCGACGGGGACAATTTCGTAATTTTTCGCGACTGTGTTATAATTGGCTAAAATTTGACAGGTTGATCGGAAACAAAAATCGCGCGGGGGGCAATTTCGTCATTTTTCCCGACTGAGTCGGAATGGGCTCAAATTTGACAAAAACCGCGCCGGGGGTAATTTCGTCATTTTTTGCTATTGTGTCGAAATTGGCTAAAATTTGACAGGTTGATCGGAAACAAAAAACCGCGCCGGGGCAATTTCGTCATTTTTCGCGACTGTGTCGGAATGGGCTAAAATTTGACAGGTTGATCGGAAACAAAAAACCGCGCCGGGGCAATTTCGTCATTTTTCGCGACTGTGTCGGAATGGGCTAAAATTTGACAGGTTGATCGGAAACAAAAAACCGCGCCGGGGCAATTTCGTCATTTTTCGCGACTGTGTCGGAATGGGCTAAAATTTGACAGGTTGATCGGAAACAAAAAACCGCGCCGGGGCAATTTCGTCATTTTTCGCGACTGTGTCGGAATGGGCTAAAATTTGACAGGTTGATCGGAAACAAAAAACCGCGCCGGGGCAATTTCGTCATTTTTCGCGACTGTGTCGGAATGGGCTAAAATTTGACAGGTTGATCGGAAATAAAAATCGCGCCGGTGGCAATTTCGTCATTTTTCCTAACTGTGTCGGAATGGGCTCAAATTTGACAGGTTTATCGGGAGACAAAAATCGCGCCGGGGGTAATTTCGTCATTTTTCGCTACTGTTTCGGAATTGGCTAAAATTTGACAGGTTGATCGGAAACAAAAATCGC
>NW_019258578.1:0-1081 GCF_002742605.1 Olea europaea var. sylvestris
ATTATATAGGACTTACAACTTTTCAACTACATATTTTATCAAATTTTATCAAAATTTATTAAAATTTGATTTTTGTCAAAACCAAAAAATATATATAATTACTTTATGCATTCTAAAAGTACTTTCGGACTCCAAACACACCATATATAGTTGTTTGATTGCAATCAAAGAAGTTTTTATTGATTTAAAAATAGCCTTTTAAGTTGTTTTAGAGAAGATCTAATTTGCAGTTTGTCTAAAAAAAACTATAAATTCAGCTTTTATATTTATTAATTTACAATAAAATTACAAATATATTTAATTTTCATAAACATCAATTTTTATATATATAAAGATTCTTTTGAATGGTTAATATGGAATTCTTTTTCTCCTTAATTTTTATTTGTTATTATTTTTCAATTTAAAATGCACCACAATATATTTAATATAATGAATTATAGTATTTCATATATTTTTTGATATGTCATATTTTAATGTCTTAGACAAATAAATTTTAAATAATACGCAATTTATACTACAAAATTGTTCCACATAAATTTAATTATAATAATTAATTTATAGATTATATATAATAAAGAAATAATACCTAATCAAATAACAATGTACTATGTACAATTATTAACCGAAAGGGTTTTTATTGTTGTGATGTCAAAGAATCAATTTAATACTCACATTTCTATTTTTGTAGATAGCCAAAACAGTCATAACCTTTTGGTGACTCTTTTTGAAAATTATAGTGAGGAAAATGTACGTTGCACGTCAATTGGTGAATTTTAAATATAAGTGTATGGTGGTTGTTGAACGGATGTATACGACAATACTTTATAAACTGAAATTAAATAAAGTAGACACAAGAAACACCAGGAAGAAAATTGCAATAAATTATCGTTGTTCTTTGAATCCACCCATCAACAATGTCATTATAAGAATGAATTTATACAATGGAAAGAGTCCATTATTTGCAAGCTAAATTAATCCGTACGATTTGAAATAATCATGCAAATCAAGAATAAAATTATTTAAAACTAATCCCTATGATGAACAATAGTCAATGTGAAAACTTCAATATTCCCAATCGAAT
>NW_019258579.1:0-1081 GCF_002742605.1 Olea europaea var. sylvestris
AACAACCAAGTTCATGAGCTACACCCGGCCCAATTGTATTTCCTTATGGATGACTTGAATCTTGGCCTGTTTACCCCTTTAATGGCCCAACTTAAAGCCTAACCCTAGAGTATATATTTGGCTATAACCCTAGTCACTTTTTAATGATGATTGTGTGATTTTGAGAGAAGAAAAAGTGAATCCCGGCTATCCCCCTTTGTGTGAGAAAAAAGGTCTCCAGAAGTGTCCAGAACACTTGTATAACATGTGTAATTTGTGGTTCTTTCATAGTATACCTTTGTGGTGTCTTCTCCTAACCTTTGTGACCATAAATCATCATCATTTCTTGTCCTACGTGGGTAAGATTGAATAGCAACCTAGGTGAATCAATTGGTTGTGGTTTGGAGCGATTGGACTGGTTGTTGGTTGAGAAAAGTGCATTGGACTGAACCCAAAAATCACCGGTTTGAAGATCTTTCAAGAGAGCTTCCGCAGCAGGATTGATTTAAACTTTACTTGTATAGAATAGTAAATCAGATTTTGAAGGTAAAGGCCTTGAGAATTGTTTGAGAGCATGAATCTCTATAACGAGAGTTTAATGATTTATGTAATAAAAGAGAAAATATTAGTGAATCGACCATCCCTAGTTCATCAAAATTGTGTAGTGTATTGGAATGAAGAAATAGAGTATTGCTAAATATAGTGTGGTTTGAGATAATGTAGTCCAACTTATTTCCTTTTGAGCACCTTCCATTTTGTATTAATTTTAGACATGTAGATAGCCAAAAATGGGGATCTTAGATCATAATCAACTATATAAGATCTTAATTTTCAAATGATTTTGAAAACATAAGTTTGATAAGAACAAAATACACCTCTGTGGATAATCCACGATATTCCAAAGGATATTTAGTCATAAGTGAAACATTAGGTGGATATTGACTCACTAGTTGTTACTCACATTTTTTCTAGAAAGGAGAAAGGTTTTGAGAACATTGATGGAGTTAATTTAATGTGCTTGAAGAATCAATTGAAGTACATAAGAGCTGTTTTAAGTTTTTTATTCAAGTGAAAGTAATATATTTTCAAATAAGGGAGCAAT
>NW_019258580.1:0-1081 GCF_002742605.1 Olea europaea var. sylvestris
TCGCGCCGGGGGCAATTTCGTCATTTTTCTCGACTGTGTCGGAATTAGATGAAATTTGGCAGTTTGATCTGAAGTAAAAATCGTGCTGGGGGGAATTTCGTCATTTTTCTCGACTGTGTCGGAATGGGCTCAAATTTGACAGGTTGATCGGAAACAAAAATCGAGCTGGGGCAATTTCGCCATTTTTCGCGACTGGGTCGGAATTGGCTAAAATTTGACAGGTTGATCGGAAACAAAAATCCTGCCCAGGGCAATTTCATCATTTTGTCGACTGTGTATGAATGGGCTCAAATTTGACAGCTTGATCGGGAACAAAAATAGCGCCGGGTGTAATTTCATCATTTTCCACGACTGTGTCGGAATTGGCTAAAATTTGACTAGTTGATCGGAAAAAAAATTCGCGCCGGGGGCAATTTCGTCATTTTCCTCGACTGTGTCGGAATTGGCTGAAATTTGGCTGTTTGATCGGAAATAAAAATCGCGCAGGCGGCAATTTCGTCATTTTTCTCGACCGTGTCGAAATGGGCTCAAATTTGACAGGTTTATCGGGAACAAAAATTGCGTCGGGTGTAATTTCATCATTTTTCGCGACTGTGTCGGAATTGACTAAAATTTGACTTGTTGATCGAAAACAAAAACCGCGCCGGGGGCAATTTCGTCGTTTTTTTCGACTGTGTCGGAATTGGTTGAAATTTGGCAATTTGATCTGAAATAAAAATCGCACTGGGGGCAATTTCGTCATTTTTCTCGACTGTGTCGAAATGGGCTCAAATTTGACAGGATGATCGGGAACAAAAATCGCGCCGGGTGTAATTTCGTCATTTTTCGCGACTGTGTCGTAATGGGCTAAAATTTGACAGGTTGATCGGAAACAAAAACCGCGCCGGGGGGAATTTCGTCATTTTTCACGACTGTATCGGAATTTGCTAAAAATTGACAGGTTGATCGGAAACAAAAAATCGCGCCGGGGGCTATTTCGTCTTTTTTCGCGACTGTGACAGAATTGGCTAAAATTTGACAGGTTGATCGGAAACAAAAAACCGCGTCGGGGGCAATTTCGTCATTTTTCCCGACTGTGTAG
>NW_019258581.1:0-1081 GCF_002742605.1 Olea europaea var. sylvestris
TTTGCACATTTTAATAAAATAAATAACTAGTTAATCTCCTGTTTCGATCAAAATAAATGGAAGAGTGTGTCAAATGAAATTTCCATACAACTTAACTAGTTTAATTAATTAAAGTCCTAACTATTCTAATACAATAATTATTAGAAGATTTTATCATAATCCAAATCCTATATGATTAAGAATAATAATTTCTATCTTAATTAAAGTAGATTAGTATTACAAGTAACCAATAATTTATTATAATAAAGAGACTTTATCCTTTGCACACGTAAACACTAGGATAAATTTAGTTTCCTTATTATATTTGTTAAACAACTTAAATGGATAACTAATAATCTCCTAATGGCCGAAACAAACTGTTTGCATACTAAATAAATTAGAATTTCAATTTTCTTTTGATTCTTCCATTGATTCCATCTTAATTCAACTTATCCAAAATATCATTTTCTTAATCCTTATATATATATATTTAATTATTATCTATCAAAGGAGTCCAATATTGATATAGTAATTTAGCACGAATTAATAACTAATATTATTAACTAAGTAGTTTTCTTAATTGGCTATAACTCAAGTTTAACGAATCCAAATTGAATTTTTCTTGAGTCCATAATTCATCATTTATTACGAGTTTCAAAATGAGCCCAATATTGATAGGGTAATTCTAACTCCTTCAATAATTAACTATTCGGCCTATTCTTCAACAGTTAACTATTTGGCCCATTTAATAAAAATATAATTTTGATATTTACTTTCACTTCGGTCCCTCAACTATAAAGATATCCACATAGATCCAAATTAACTATATAGGTAGCCAATTGACTTGCGTAAGGACTTAACTAAACATTGCATTCTTATTAAATAAATTAATGCTAAGTAAAAATTTGGGATTTTACATGTGGGTCAAACATCAAGGGGAAAGAGTTTAGCCCACAAATTTTTGAAATTTGTTAGCTCAAGCTTTTTCCTACAAACCATTTGGAGACAAATACAATACCTCGTGTAAGTTTTTTCCCGACAAAGTCGTTTGTCTGCTAAAGTTAATTTAGTCCACAAAATAACTTCGTTTTTCCTTACAAAT
>NW_019258582.1:0-1081 GCF_002742605.1 Olea europaea var. sylvestris
CTTGATGTGATGGATAACGGTCACATTTTTCATTTTATTGAAGAAAAAATGGGAATCAAACAGGGGTTAAAAAAGCTAAATAAACCAAAGATCAAATTGCATTTCATAAATTTTGCAATCATACCTAACCAAAAACCAAATTAAACACGAGAAATTCAAAAGCCCTCAAAGAAAAATACTCAATTATCTATGTAACTAAATCAACACATAGGTGAACCAAATCCTCGATCCATTTAATTATTGGAGAGAAAAAAAGAAAGTGGGGGGCATCCTAATAATTACCAAAAGCAACAATTACACATCCAGGGAAAACCCAGATCATCATTAAACATCTATTAAGAGAAAAATGCATATTTCAAGTGACAGGCAATATATTCCACACAATTCCAACAATATTAGTCAACACAGAATTTTCATTTTAATCAGAATCCGAAAAATCGATAAATCCCCGTTGTTTTGCAAACACGGAAAAAATTAACATCCCTCACCTAGTAACAATTAAACATGAAGGAGTAGAACCAATATTAACGGCAAAAAAATCCTAATAAAATCAAAAGACAACAATATCATATTTGAATAAGATATAGCATATTCGAACAAGATATAGCTCAAAATTAAACATTTAATCACTATCAACAAAGTGGCTTTCAAGAGTCAATGTATGTATTACTTTTTCATGTATATTTTTAAAGTAAATGGTGTCAATTTGATATCAAACAGCCTACATTGCACTTCTATTAATGACTCCAAATTAGTATACTCCGCTTCATATGTGTCTTAGAGAGATGAGAATAGTTCTATATCAACTCAAAAATATAGTTGGGATTCAATATTGTCAATTGCTAATATAAACATTGAATTCTACCAACGAAGTGGCTTTCAGGAATCCATTTATCTGGAATCCATCAATAACTACCAATAAAGTATAAAATAATTATCTAAGTAAATGCATAGTCTCCCTGTAATCAAAATACTAAAAACCAAAATATAATCCAAAGATAAATTGCATTTCATAAATTCTGCAATCACGCTTAAACCAAAACCATATTAAACAGAAAAAGTTCAAAAGCCCTAAAAAAAA
>NW_019258583.1:0-1081 GCF_002742605.1 Olea europaea var. sylvestris
AAAAAAAAAAAAAAAAAAAAAAAAAAAAATTATCCATTTAATTGACAATTTTTATAAAAAACAAGACCAAACGAACACCAAAATATTCAAAAATTCAACATTTTTCACGTGAAAAATTATACCAATCAAACACAATAATTTACAATTCCTAGGAAAATAATTTTTAGATAATTCAATTCCCTGAAATTTATTTTCAATTCAATTCAATTTCATCTTTACAATCAAACGGACCCTTTTAACTTTTTTTTATAATTGTAATAATGTGCTGACTGTTGAAGAACTGAAATATATTATTCACCATTTCATTAGGTTTCTCAGCTTCTTAGGTTTGACTTTGTCAGTGAAAACTTGTTGAGGTTCACTTTGGGTAATTGCAATGGATGATGTATGTTGAATGCATGTCATGCAAAACTGCAGCTCTACTCCAGTCTCTATATGACAATAAAGCTACGATATTTCATGTCAAATTCTGTCCAAATTTTTAGCTTACCAAACATTAGTGACGAAGCAAGAATTTTCAGGTAAGGAGAGTATATATGTATATATTTATAATTTTTTTTCATAATTTCAAATAAAAATAAATAAATTTGGGTTTTCTATTTGTACACCGGAGTGTCAAACCCGGTATACGGACCCTCTCACAAGTGTACAAATAGACAAATCCAAAAAAATTAAAAACATTGCGAGGAAGATCACCATCCGGCATCCAGTCCCTCCACCTCTGGCAATCGTGCCTGTAAAAAAATTTATTTATTAACAACCTTATCTAACTATGGGAATTTGACTTTATTTTGAGTGAAATAATTTCTATATGCAAGATTAAATAGAAGTGCAATAATCTATGTAAGATCATTCATCTATATAATTGTTACGCCCCTATCTGGACCACCTCGGAATATCCACCACAAGGCACTCCGATCTTCTAGACACCCACCCGAAGTGGTTCCGAAGTAATCTCTCCAATGTCAACAACCTGCTATCACACTGCGAGCCACAAACAATTCTGCCAAACTAACCGAAGTGCCCTCCCCATGATATTGAGGCGAAGTGCACTCGGGGGACTTCTATGAGAAGATACGCC
>NW_019258584.1:0-1081 GCF_002742605.1 Olea europaea var. sylvestris
GGTCGGGACTAACTCCATCATGAACTTGATATGTTGGCATGAGTTCAAACACACACGTTAAGTATGCACTTAACAGGTAAATGTTGATTTCATTCATGCATTATTGAAATTTGATTGTGACAAATACTAAGCTCCAAACCTGAGACACGATAGGTTATTAAGCCATGTTTATGTAGAGTTGAGTCACTATTTTGTTTGAGGAAAAAACAATAGTTCAAGTTTAGGGGGTTTGATAAGTGCATTTTTACACACTTATTTTGGTTCACAAGCATGACTAAATTTTGAGCAAAGTATTTGAATTGTGACTTAATTTCGTTTAATCTATAAGCCATAGGCTATATTGACGGACATGTTGAAATCCATGAGGAAAGGTTTCAAAAAGGGCCAAAACGAAGCAAAGTGAAAGTTCAAGGACCAAAGTGCAAATATCTAAAAGTTGAACTAAAAGGCAAATAGAGAAGGCAAATGAGCTAAGTATCAACTCAGGGTTAATGCCAGATGATTAGCAGAAGAAAGACAAGAAAAAGGACAAGAACAAAGAGAAACTAAAGTTTGGGGACTAAGATGAAATTGTCCAAAAGATGAACCGAAGGAACAATTGAAGAATTGATCGAGTCAAGTACCAATTAGAGGTTAATATTGGTCGATGGAATGAAAAGAAGGAAGAAACAAGGCCAAAGTGGAAGAGAGGAAAGTTCAAGGGCCAAAATGATCATCTTAAAAAAATGGGCCTCTATGCGACCACAAGTGATTCTTCTATGTGATCGCGAGCTTGGTTATCGAAACTGAAAAAGCCGAAAAATTTATGCCTATGCCTTTACATAGGTAAAATTTGGAGGTCATTTCTACAGTTTCCTGTTTTCGTTAAAACTCTTTTGGAACTCGATTTGGACATGATATAAAGCCTAGACTCGTCAGATTTCAGGCCAGAACACATTGGAAGATAACAAAACACATCTTGGAGATGAATTTAAGGGATATTAACAAAGAATTTCACCAAGATCATCGAGATTTCACGCAAAATTCATAACCCGGTGATGTTTTATCTTCAAAAATTCATGTATTCCTTTATTTTCTCCAT
>NW_019258585.1:0-4387 GCF_002742605.1 Olea europaea var. sylvestris
TGCAAATTAATCTGTAGAATATGTCATGCGAACAAGTAAGAAATGAGTTGACTAGGTTAATCGGTCAACAATCACCCAAATAGCCTCATGTCCTTTTACTGACTTTGGGAATCCTACAATCCATCATCACATGTTCCCATTTCCATTTCGGAATCTCCAATTACTGTAGCAACTCTGATGGTCGCTGATGTTCGGCTTTCACCTGTTGACATATCAGGCACTTCTCCACATATTTGGCTATATCTTCCTTCATATTTTTCCAATAAAGCATAGTTCTTATGTCACGATACATCTTTGTACCTCTTGGATGTACCACATATAGAGTAGAGTGGGTTTTCTCTGAAATTTTAGTTTTCAATTTCTCGAAATCTGGTACACATAGGGTCCTTGATAATATGATACTTTATCCTCGGCTATGGTAAAATATTTCCTCTTTTTTGTTTCAATCTCAGCTTTGATAAACTCTAAGAATTGATCACCCTTTTGATGATTCTTAATCCGATCACGGAGAGTCGATCGAACTGCAAGTGCTGCCATTTGAGAAATAGAATCAGGGGAAGGTGTAGCTACCACTTCAAGACTTAATTTCTCAAATTCTTTCCATAAAGGCCTTTGTACTGTTGACATCGCCACTTGTCCCCTTGTCTTTCTACTTATGCATCGGCTACTACATTTGCCTTGCCCGGGTGGTAATGAATTTCACAATCGTAATCCTTTACCATTTCAAGCCATCTTCATGCCTCATGTTCAACTCTTTCTGAGTGAAGATGTACTTAAGGCTCTTGTGATCCGTATAGATGTCACACTTTTCTCCGTAAAGATAGTGCCTCCAAATTTTCAAGTATAAACTACCGCAACTAGTTCTAGGTCATGTGCAGGATAATTTTGCTCATGAGGTTTCAACTGCCTCAATGCATAAGCAACTACCTTGCCTTGTTGCATCAAAACACATCCAATACCCTGCTTGGATGCATCACTATAGACAACGAAACCTTTTGATCCTTCAGGTATGGTTAACACTAGTGCATNTGCTGCTGCTGCTTTTGCTTTTGTCCCTTAGGGCATGTTTTTGCCATATGGCCTATTTCACCACAGTTGAAGCATACATTGATACCCATGAGACACGCTCCAACATGATGCTTTTGGTACTTGCAGCAAACTAGATATAGTTGATAATTGTTTGTACTTGGGTCTCCTTTATACTTCTTTACAAAATTCAGTTTTCCTTTTCCCTTATAGTCCTCCCATTTTTGCTTTTCTGGTTGTACATTCTGCTTATTCTCCCCACTAGTGCGACGCTTGAAATCTGCTAATTGTGCACTTGCTAACACTTCTTGGTAGGTTCCTAGTTAAAGTACTACCAATGCCTGCCTTAGATCATCTATGAACCCTTCTTCAAAACGTCTTGCCTTTTTCCCTCAGTGTCCACTTGGTTATGGGCATAATGGGATAACTCTTCAAATTTTCGCTCATACTCAGTTAAAGACATCGACCCTTGAACTAAATTGAGAAATTCTCTCTCCTTCTGATTGCACATACTTTTGGGGTAGTACTTTCTTAGGAATTGTTCTTTAAATTCATTCTACATCCAGATGTGTTCGCGGGCCCTCGACCTTGAGGTTGAGTCCTACCAATGCATGGCACCTTTTGTTGAGTCCCACCAACACATGGCACCTTTCTCAAGCATAAATGTTGCACAAATAACTTTCCTAGAGTCGAGGCAGTCAATGAGATCAAAAATTCTTTCTATTTCGATCAACTAATCCTCTGCTTCCAATAGATCTAGACCACCCTCAAAGGTTGGGGGTTGTTGTTTCCTGAAAAGTTCTACCACAACAGTAGTAGTATTCCTGGTGTCCTCTACCACTATGGTGCTTGCGATTGAGGTGGTTGCATTGGTGGTGGTGGTGGTGCTTATTGCGGTGTCGTCGTCTGTTGGACGAACATACGCATCATAGCGAGAAATTGTTGGGCAAACTGTGGGTCAATGCCGTTAGGTTGGGGTTGGTCGGCTGGTTGGGACTGTTCGTCATTGTTTTCTCTCCTACCTCGGGGTGCCCTAGCCTTAACAAGTAATATTGCAATAAGTAATAGGTTGAAATGAAAAACTAGTGTACTTTATTCAGAGAATTTTCATAGTTTCATAAAGGTACGTAGGGCATACCCTCGTCCAAGGAAAAGAAAAATCTACTAGGAAAAAGGATCGCAAGGTACTCCAAGTGTCCATGCAAACATAGAAAATTATATACTAGAGCAAAAATCTAAACATAAGACTGTAATCTAGTTTTTTTTCCCGGTGCTCTCATCATGGCTTGGTTTTGGGTCCTCTGAAGGGTCTTCTTCCTCCTTAGGGTCACTGGGCACATACTATATTATGTTGCCCTCACTGTCTAAAAATTAGGCATGATACGAGGCTGATGTCGACAATGATCTGGTTCGTACCCTTCGGGCCTCTCAATAACTCTATAATCCTCGCTATTGATCCTCCATTTCTCTAAAGTTCTTAATAAGGTGTTCGATAGATATTTGTCGATCATTCATTTTATCGATTCGTTCTTCGAAGTCTTTCCAATATCTGGTAAAGGGTTTTAAGTAGAGGAAAAAATGCCTCATCTCTATTAAACTCGTGTCCATTTAGTCGACCCCTCGATAAATGGCCTCAATAGCATCCNAACACATCCAATACCCTGCTTGGATGCATCACTATAGACAACGAAACCTTTTGATCCTTCAGGTATGGTTAACACTAGTGCATAGACTAATCTCCTTTTCAACTCTTCAAAACTATGTTCACATTTTTCCATCCATTCGAACTTTATACCCTTGCGAGTCAACTGTGTTAATGGTCCGGATATTTTGGAAAATCCCTCAATAAGCCTCCTGTAGTATCCTGCTAAGCCCAAAAAGTTGCTAATCTCTCCTACATTGTTGGCCTAGACCAGTTCAATATCCCATGTACTTTACTGGGATCTACCTCTATTCCTTATGATGTGACCACATGTCCAAGAAACACCACCTGTTTCAATCAAAATTCACACTTCTTGAATTTTGCAAAAAGCCTTTCCTTTCTCAAGATCCATAACACAATTCTCAGATATGTTTCGTATTCTTCTTCACTTTGAGAGTAGACCAAGATGTCATCAATGTAATGACACACTTGTCCAAGTATTTGTGGAAAACTCGATTTATCAAGTCCATGAAAACTCCAGGAGCATTTGTTAAGCCAAATGGCACAACTAGAAACTTGTAGTGACCATATCGAGTTCTATAGGTAGTCTTTGAGACACATTGGGTTTGACCCTCAACTGGTGATATCTTGACCTCAAATCGATCTTTGAAAATACTTTGGCCCCTCATAGTTGGTCAAACAAATCTTCGATTCTAGGTAGTGGATACTTATTCTTGATAGTAATGTTGTTCAGTTCTTGATAATCAATACATTACCTCATTGTCCCATCCTTTTTCTTGACAAATAACACTGGCACTCCCCACGGTGATACATTGGGTTGAATAAATCCTTTTTACAATAACTCCTCTAGTTGGGCTTTTAGTTCTTGTAATTCCATTGGTGCCATCCTATAAAGAGCTTTAGAAATGGGTACGGAGTTGGGAACCACATCAATAGTGAACTCCAATTCTCATTTTGGCTGCATTTTATTCAAATCATCAGGAAAGACATCAAGAAACTCCTATACCACCTTAACATCACTTACCTTTAGCTTTTCATCTTCCTTAACTACTATTGACATCAAGAATCCCCTACAACCTTCTGACTTCAAGAGTTTTCTAGCCTTTAATGCTGAATTAATACGGGGTAGGGATTTTCTCTTAGTTACTGAAAGACGAAGTACTATATCTCCAGGCTACTTAACAATGACTTTCCTTTTCAAAACACAAAATATTTGCATGATTCTTGGAAAGCCAGTCCATTCCCAAAATTACATTGAGCTCGTGTATGTTCAAGACATATAAGTTCGTTTCTAAGGATTTACCATCAATCACTACCTTAGCTATCTTCACTATATGATCTGCACCTAACACTTCTCCTGAGGGCATAGCAACTTCTAAGGGAGTACTTACATGTTCACTAGGTGCATTAAGTTTGCTCACAAACTTATGAGATATAAAAGAATGTGTGAAGCCAGAATCAATCAAAACATAAGCAGGGCTTTGAGATATAAGGATGTTACCTGCTAAGAAGTTGCGATATTTCCCTTCTTCCTTCTCTATGAGTGAATACACTCTAGCTTGTCCTCTAGGGAGATTCTCAGGCTTCTATTGTTGTTGTTGTTGTTGTTTGTTATTGCTGCTGCTGCTTTTGCTTTTGTCCCTTAGGGCATGTTTTTGCCATATGGCCTATTTCACCACAGTTGAAGCATACATTGAT
>NW_019258585.1:11464-29814 GCF_002742605.1 Olea europaea var. sylvestris
GTAACAACAGGATAGGAACAGCAAAAGGGCTCATGCTTTCCCTCACATAACCTTTGCTCATCAATTCCTTCACTTGCCTCTGACGTTCCTTCGTCTCGTCGGGGTTGCTTCGATAAGCTGGTCGGTTCAGAATGATAGCTCCAGGTATGAAGTTAATTTCGTGCTCAATGCCTCGAATTAGTGGTAACCCACTTCGCACGTCCTCCGGAAACAAGTCTTCAAATTCCTGCAACAAAGATTTAACTAAACTAGGGAGGGGTGTGTTAGATTCCTCAAAATTGAGGTGTGATTCTTTGTATACCAACAACAACACTTGTCTTTTATCAACCATAGCCTTTTTCAATTCGCTCTCCTTCGCAAAGAAGTTCACTTTCTACTTTTCTGTCCTCTCAACTGACTCTTCTTCCCTCCTCTCAACTGACTCTTTTTTCTCTCCTCTCATGTGGCCTCTCTCTCTTTTCTCCACTCTCGACCACCTTACCATCTTCTCTCTTGCCCATTGGCTTACTATTTTCTCTCTTTCTTCCAAGTTCTCTTACCCTCCTTTCTTCCTCACTTTTCAATTTAATTTGGTCTTCATACACTTGTGCCGGCGTTAATGGTGCAAAGGTAATAGACCTCCCATCTTTAACAAAGCTATATCGGTTCCTGTACCCATCATGTGTAACTTTCCTATCATATTGCCATGGTCTCCCCAACAAGATATGACCTGCATGCATGGGCACCACATCACATACAACCTTGTCACTATAACTTCCAATTGAAAAATTGATTAACACCCGTTTGTTTACCCCAACCTCCCCACTTTCATTTAACCATTGCAATTTATAAGGCTTAGGTGTTTCAATAAAGCTAATCCTAACTTCTTAACTAATATTGTACTAGCCACATTTGTGCAACTTCCACCATCAATAATTATACTACATACTGTATCATGGACATGGCACCGGGTGTGGAATATGTTTTCCGATTGCTACTCCGAGTTAATTGCCTTGATTTGAGTGTTAAGAGCTTGCCTTGTGACCAACAACTCCCCAACGACAAATTCCACCTTTTCCTCATCACTAACTTCCTCCAATGCTAGCATGTCATCATATTCTCCTTCACTCTCACTCACTACCTCTCTGTTATCCCGCAATACCATTACGTGCTTGTTAGGACACTGAGAAGCAATGTTTCCCGTCCCCAAACATCGAAAGCATTTTATATCCCTGCTCCTTGATTGCTATGGATCCATTTTGGGTACAGTTTTGCTAGCACCTGCATCTTTCCCTTTCTACAAATTATCTCTTCCCTTAGCTACCTCGCTTTCCTTATTATTGGCCTACTTCGACCTCCAATTTGGGTTAGAAGGCGAAGTATTCACTGACTGTCTCGCAGTCCCCTTCCTCTTTAACTGTTTTTCCTCCTTCATGGCTACATGTAACATATCTTCCAACTCCACATAATGTTGTAGCTCTACCACATTAGAAATATCCCAATTCATTCCACTCAAGAACCGTGCCATGGTGGCTTCTCGGTCCTCTTCCATATTCACCTAAATCATTAAAATTTCCATTTCTTTGTGGTAATCCTCTACACTCCTTGATCCCTGGTATAAACCCTGTAATCTTTGATGTAACTCCCTGTAATAGTGTCCAGGCGCAAATCGCTTCCTCATCACCGCCTTCAATTCGTCCCAAGTATTAATAGGCCTTTCCCGATTTTGACGCCGTGAAGTAACCACTTGATCCCATCAAGTGATGGTGTAGTCAGTGAATTCTAACATCGCAATCTTCACCTTCTTATCCTTTGAGTAGTTGTGATAATAAAAAATTAACTCCACTTTTTCCTACCATTCCAAATAGGCCTCGGGATCACTTCTACACCTAAATTGTGGAATCCTCATCTTAATATTACCCAAATTGTTGTCTATTTCATCACCGGAATTATTTCTACCCCGTCATTCAAGCCTACCACCTCTATTTCTCATCTCTCCCTTCTCCATTTCTTCATAATCATCTTCATCTTCATCTAGGTTACTACCATGATTAAATGCTTCCCGTTCCCTCCTAGGCTCCCGTGTACCCGGTCTCCCAGCAGGAGGTACATCCACCCATTGTTCTCTACTAAGATTTACAACCGATGTATCCAACCTGTCTAGCCTATCTCCCATATCCATCAATAATCGTTCAAACCGCTGCATCATATCGTCCTGCGTGATGGTTTGATTACCGTTACGGATGGAATTTGAGCTTTCTCTTTAAGACATTCTCTCAATTTTCTACCTCACCAAGTTCACTCGGAATCACACAATTGGCTTTTACCCTCTAATAAACTCACCACTCTGCCTTTTACCACTCAATGCTTTCACTAAGTGCTTCCAAGAACAACAATGACTCACCGATTCAAACTTGTAGATTCAAGATCGAATGTAATTCAAAGAATGCGAATTCAAGGGATTTGTGACTAATTGGGATGAAATTTGGACAGATTTATCAAAGGATCAATAAGGGAATTGTGACCAAAATTGGGACTGATTTGACAAGATTGAAAGTTGTGAATCAAATTGGAAATTGTTGGCAGTACTCGATCAACTCAAAAAAATAAATAATTTTTTTTGGACATGAACAGTAACTTTTTTTCTCGAGATGAACAGTACCCGATGAACAGTAACTCTATTTTTTTTTAAGTTTTACACAAAAACTTGACACTACCAATGAAAACAAGAATCTAGGAAATAGCAATGAAGGATGACTCAAGAACACAAAAAGATAACTAGAAGAATCGAAAAAAAAAAGCTAACGACTCAAAAAAAATTTAAAGATATAATCCGATTAAATTGGAGTCAAAGCTCTGATACCAACTAGTGCAAATCCCGTAGCAATAGAGACTATGCAACCCACAACGAGATTGATGCGGAACCTAAGAACACCAATTGATAACTCGATTTTGGATTTTCGACCCAACAGCGTGAAACAAAGAACCGAACGATAGAAAGATACGATGAACCCCTTGATTACACAATTGAAGAACCCCCAATCCGATTTTGAATGTCCCAAGAATTTCTCCTTGATAAGTTCAATTTATTGTTCAATTTGGAAGAACAAAGAAGAAAGGGATAATTCTTTCAATAAAAATGTCGAAAGTCCTCCACAATGGAAAATACTACTCCTATTTATACTAAAACCTAAAATATTGTGAAAGGAATAAAATCCGGTGCAAAAAATCAAGAAGAATTATGAAAAGATTACAATTCTAATCAAATTAGGAAACTCGCGAAAAATTGTAATTCGGTCCTCAACTTTGTTCTATGTGGTCGCATAGTGTTAATCTATGCGGTCGCATAATTCATTTGAATTGCCTCCTGGAATTCCCTGTCGGTATACAAGCGACCACATGGGAATTATAACTATGCGGTCACATAGTTCACATTCTTGCTTCCAAATTTCATTGCTCGTATCATATTGATCCAAGTCTCTTCAGCCTTCGACCCCAACATGACACTTGCTCCATTTTGCGTCCCAAACATGGTTTCATCAATAGTAGCTTTAATGAGCAATGCCATCACCTCTTTAACTCGTTTCGCTCTCGATCTCGTCATCAGGCCTTCTTCAATAATCAACGAGTCTCGGCTCGGCCTTCCCTTCGTGACTCTCGTATCTTGGATCATATCAGATTGGAAACTCGACGATGAACAAATTGCAGATGAAATTTTCATCATATTTGATTTAAAACACGCCAATGAACAAAATTCAGACGAAATTTTAGTCAAATTTGATTGGAAGCACACCAAAGAACTAAACCCATGTGAAATTTTAGTAAAATTCTATTGAAAATGCGCCAATGATAAAACTCAACTGAAAATTTAGTTAGATTTGATCACAAACACGCTAATAAATGAAACTTTGGTGAAATTTTAGTCAAATTTGATTAGAAACATGCCAATGAACAAAATTCAGGTGAAATTTTAGTCAAATTTGATTGGAAGTGCGCCAATGAACTAAACCCATGAGGTATTTTAGCCAAATTTGATTGGAAACTCGTCGATGAACAAAACACAGATGAAATTTTTGTCAAATTTGATTAGAAACGCACCAAAGAACCAAATTCAGGTGAAATTTTAATCAAATTTGATTACAAACGAGCCAATGAACAAAACCAAGTGAAATTTTAATCAAATTTGGTTGGAAATGTAATACCCCCAACTTCATGTTATACATTTGGCCAATATTATTCATCCATTTCATGCTAATTACGTTGTCATTTGCATCAATTCCCCTAAATGTTTTCTCTTAAATCGGTGCATTTGATCATCAATGCTTTAAAATTTTTATATGGTAATAATCTTCATCTCCATGACCTAGGTGGTGAATTTTACATTTAGATATGATAGAAAATTAGGTTAACTAAATGTCAAAAATTGGTTTGGTAAGTAATGGAAAATCGAGAAGGTCGGAAATTAGTATCTACAAAGGTTCAATTTTTCTATTTTAACACTCAATTTCTTCAACCTTAAGGTATCAATCTCGTGTCTACTCCCTAAGAACTTAATATAGGATGTATATATATATATCTTAAAAGTCACAAATAGATCCAAACATAATGGTTGAAAGTCAAGTATTGCTGCAAAGAAGACACATCATGCTTGGACAGCTCATGCTTAAGGATACTTGTCCTTTGTTCACATTTTTCTTCACCCTTAAGCAACACTCACGACCCCAGCCCTTAAGACTACTTATAAATCTCTTAAAGAAGACATTTAACCTTCAAAATTTATGCTCAAGTGACCCTAAGAGAAAGAGAGAGCAAAGGAAGCAAAGAGAAATAGAAAAACAAGAAACTGGAATTGTAGTTTGAGCCGGTTAGTTCAACTCACGGTTTTGAAGTTTTAACTTAGTTCTTTTGGGTGTTTTATAACCTACTCAAACTCTGAACTTTCTTGAAATTATGTGGGAGGTTGTGGATAATTTTATGATGGCAAAATAGGGGAGATTAATTACAAGAACTTCAGGGAAAACAACCTGGGCAGAGATGTAGGTTGCTGGATTTGAGTGGTTTATACCTTGATTTTGGGATGATACTTAGTGGATAACTTATTTATATCAATATGAACGTTTTTATATGTAAGTATGAAGTGTAGAAATTATTTTTAATGGCCTACAATTCTATTGGTATCATACTAATACAATAGAAACCGAAAACTGCCACAAGGAAAATAAAACTGCCCGATTTTGTGCAGTAGAAAATGGACTATTTTGAAGCTCAAAACCCTTCGTTTGTCACAATATTATGACATGATTATCTTCAAATATATGTTATAGGTGGGTGATAAGAATTTGGGAGTCGTCGGATATAGTTAAGGAGGTGAAAAATGATTGGAAAAATAATTGGACTGTAATGAAAATCTAAAATTTTTATTGGAAACGCGCCAATGTACCAAACTCCGGTGAAATTTTGGTTAAATTTGATTTGAACCATGCCAATGAACAAATCTCAGGTGAAATTTTAGTCAAATTTGATTGGAAACGTGCCAGTAAACTAAACCCATTGGAAATTTTAGTCAAATTTAATTAGAAGCGCACCAATGAACAAAATCCAGATGAAATTTTACTCAAATTCAATTTAAAATGAGCTATTTAACATAATACAGATGAAACGAGCCAACAAATAAAATCCAGACGAAATTTTACTCAAATTTGATTGGAAACGCGCCAACGACCTAAATCCATGTGAAATTTTAGCAAAATTCTATTGAAAATACGGCAATGATAAAACATAACTAAAAATTTAGTCAAATTTGATTAGAAACACGCCAATGAACTAAAACCAGATAAAATTTTAGTCAAATTTTATTGGAAACCAGCCGATGAACAAGACGTAGATGAAATTTTTGTTAAATTTTATTGAAAACGCGCCAATGAACTAAACCTAAGTAGAATTTTAGTCAAATTTGACTAAAAACACACTAATGAATAAAATCAAATTTAAATTTGAGTCAAATTTGATTAGAAACGTGCCAATGAATTGAACCCATGAGAAATTTTAGTCACAAACCCCTTGTTGAACAAAACGCAGATGAAATTTTTTTCGAACTTGATTGGAAACATGCCAATGAACTAAACTCAGGTGAAATTTTAGTAAAATTTGATTAGAAACACGCCAATGAACAAAACCTAGATAAAATTTGATTGAAAACGCGCCAATGAACGACCCATTTTAAATTTTCGTTAAATTTGATTGGAAGCACACTAATGAACAAAATTCAGATGAAATTTTACTCAAATTTGATTTAAAATGCCATTTAACAAAACTTGCTTTGAAGCGCGCCAACGAACAAAATCAAGATGAAATTTTAGTCAAGTTTGATTGGAAACACGCCAAAGAAGTAAACCTATGTGAAATTATTGTAAAATTCTATTTGAAACGCACCAATGATAAAACTCAACCCAAAATTTAGTCCAATATGATTAGAAACACGCTAATGAACTAAATCTAAACGGAAATTTAGTCAAATTTGATTGAAAACCTATAAATGAACAAAATCAAATTTAAATTTAAGTCAAATTTGATTGGAATCGCGCAAATGAACCCATGAGAAATTTTACTCAAATTTGAATGGAAACTGGTCGACGAACAAAACGCAGATTAATTTTTGTCAAATTTTATTAGAAACGCACCAATGAACCAAATGCAGGTGAGATTTTAATCAAATTTGATTAGAAACAGACCAACGAACAAAACTAGGTGAAATTTTAGTCAAATTTGGTTGGAAACGCGATAATGAACTAAATCCATGTGAAATTTTACTCAAATTTGATTGAAAGCGCACCAATGAACAAAATACAAATGAAATTTTACTCAAATTTGATTGAAAACATGCCATTTAACAAAAATCAGATAAAATTGTAGTCATATTTTATTTGAAGCGCACTAATGAAAAAATGTAGACGAAATTTTTAGTCAAATTTTGATTGGAAATGGCCAAATAACTAAACCCATGTGAAATTTTAGTAAAATTATATGGAAAACGCACTAATGCTAAAACTTAACTCAAAATTTAGTCATATTAGATTAAAAAAATGCCAGAGAACTAAACCCAAGTGAAATTTTAGTCAAATTTGACTAAAAACCAACTGATAAACAAAACGCAAACGAATTTTTAGTCAAGTTTGATTGAAAACGCGCCAATGAACTAAACCTAAGCGGAGTTTTAGTCAAATTAGACCCACTAACGAACAAGATCAAATTTGAATTTGAGTCAAATTTGATTGGAAACGCGCCAATGAACCAAGCTCTGGTGAAATTTTAGTTAAATTTGATAGGAAACGCGCCAATAAACTAAACCCATGTGAAATTTTAGTCAAATTTGATTGGAAGTACACCAAAGAACAAAATTTAGACAAAATTTTACTCAAATTTGATTGAAAACATGCCACTTAACAAAACTCAAATGAAATTGTAGTCATATTTGTTTTGATTAGCGCCAATGAACAAAATGCATATGAAATCTTAGTCAAATTTGATTGGAAACGTACCAAAGAACTAAACCTATGTGAAATTTTAGTAAAATTCTATTGAAAACACTCCAATGATAAAACTCAACCGAAAATTTAGTCAAATTTGATTACAAACACGCCAATGAACTAAACCCAGGTGAAATTTTAGTCAAATTTGATTGGAAATCCGTTGATGAACAAAATGCAAATGAAACTTTTGTCAAATTTTATCGAAAAACGCGTCAATGAACTAAACCTAAGCGAAATTTTAGTCAAATTTGACTGGAAACTCACTAATGAACAAAATCAAAGTTAAATTTGAGTCAAATTTGATTGGTAACGTGCTAATGAACTAAACCCATGAGAAATTTTAGTCAAATTTGATTAGAAACGTGGAAATGAACTAAACCCATTTGAAATTTTAGTCAAATTTAATTGGAAGCGCACCATTGAACAAAATCCTGATAAAATTTTACCCAAATTTGATTTAAAACATGCCATATAACAAAATATAGATGAAATTGTAGCTATATTTGCTTTAAAGCGTGCCAACAAACAAGATCCAGGCGAAATTTTACTCAAATTTGATTGGAAACGCGCCAAACAACTAAATCCATGTGAAATTTTAATAAAATTCTATTGAAAACACACCAATGATAAAACTTAACTAAAAATTTAGTCAAATTTGACTACACACACGCCAATGAACTAAACCCATGTTAAATTTTAGTCAAATTTGATTGGAAACCCATCGATGAAAAAATGTAGATGAAATTTTCGTCAAATTTGATTGAAAACGCACCAATAAACTAAACCTAAGGGAATTTTAGTCAAATTTGACTGGATAATCGCTAATGAATAAAATCAAATTTAAATTTGAGTCAAATTTAATTGGAAACGTGCCAACGAACTGAACCCATGAGAAATTTTAGTAAAATTTGATTGGAAACCCCCCGATGAAGAAAATGCAGATGAAATTTTTGTTGAATTTGATTGGAAAGGCGCCAATAAACTGAACTTAGGTGAAATTTTTGTCAAATTTGATTGGAAACCCGTTGATGAACAAAATGCAGATGAAATTTTTGTCAAATTTGATTTGAAACATGCCAATGAACTAAACTCAGGTGAACTTTTAATCAAATTTGATTAGAAATAGGCCAACGAGCAAAACCAGGTGAAATTTTTGTCAAATTTGGTTGGAAAAGCACCAATGAACTAAACCCATGTGAAATTTTACTCAAATTTGATTGGAAGCGCACCAATGAACAAAATACGAAGGAAATTTTATTCAAATTTGATTGAAAACGTGCAATTTAACAAAACTCAGATGAAATTGTAGTCATATTTTATTTGAAGCACGCTAATAAAAAATCCAGATGAAATTTTTGTCAAATTTTGATTGGAAATGGCAAAATAACTAAACCCATTTGAAATTATAGTAAAATTCTATTGGAAACGCGCAATGATAAAACTCAACACAAAATTTAGTCATATTTGATTACAAACATGCCAATGAACTAAACTCCAACAAAATTTTAGTCAAATTTGATTGAAAACCAACCGATGAACAAAAAGCAGATAAAATTTTAGTCAAATTTGATTGAAAACATGCCAACGGACTAAATCTAAGCGGAATTTTAGTCAAATTAGACCCACTAATGAACAAAAATCAAATTTGAATTTGAGTCAAATTTGATTGGAAACGCGCCGCGCCAATGAACTAAACCCATGTGAATTTTTAGTCAAATTTAATTGGAAGTGCACTAATGAACAAAATTTAAATGAAATTTTACTCAAATTTGAAAAAAAAAAACACGCCACATAACAAAACTCAAATGAAATCGTAGTCATATTGCTTTGATGCACGCCAATGAATAAAATCCAGACGAAATCTTAGTCAAATTTGATTGGAAATGGGCCAAAGAACTAAACCCACGTGAAATTTTAATAAAATTCTATTCAAAACACAACAATGATAAAATTCAACTGAAAATTTCATCAAATTTGATTACAAACATGCCAATGAATTAAACCCAGGAGAAATTTTAGTCAAATTTGTCGATGAACAAAATTTAGATGAAATTTTTGTCAAATTTTATTGAAAAATGCGCCAATGAACTATACCTAAGCGGAATTTTAGTCAAATTTGATTGAAAACTCTCTAATGAACAAAATCAAATTTAAATTTGAGTCAAGTTTGATTGGAAACGTGCTAATGAACTGAACCCATGAGAAATTTTAGTCAAATTTGATTGGAAACCCTGATGAACAAAACATAGATGAAATTTTTGTCGAATTCGATTGGAAACACGCCAATGAACCAAACTCAGGTGAAATTTTAGTCAAATTTGATTAGAAACACACCAACAAACAAAATTCAGGTGAAATTTTAGTCAAATTTGATTGGAAACGTGCCAATGAACTAAACCCATTTGAAATTTTAGTCAAATTTAATTGGAAGCGCACCAATGAACAAAATCCCGATGAAATTTTATACAAATTTGATTTAAAATGCCCCATATAACAAAACACAGATGAAATTGTAGTCATATTTGCTTTAAAGCATGGCAACAAACAAGCTCCAGATGAAATTTTACTCAAATTTAATTGGAAACATGCCAAAGAACTAAATTCATGTGAAATTTTAGTAAAATTATATTGAAAATGACAATGACACACAAGCTAATGAACTAAATCCATGTTAAATTTTAGTCAAATTTGATTGGAAACTGTCGATGAAAAAATGTAGATGAAATTTTCGTCAAATTTGACTGGATACTCGCTAATAAATAAAACCAAATTTAAATTTGAGTCAAATTTGATTGGAAACGTGCCAACGGACTGAACCCATGAGAAATTTTGGTGAAATTTGATTGGAAACCCCCCGATGAAGAAAACGCAGATGAATTTTTTGTCGAATTTGATTGGAAACGCGCCAATGAACTAAATTCATGTGAAATTTTGGTCAAATTTGATTGGAAACCTGCCAATGAACAAAACACAGACAAAATTTTTATCAAATTTTATTTGAAACGTGCCAATGAACTAAACTCAGGTGAAACTCTCATCAAATTTTATTAGAAACAGGCCAACGAACAAAACTAGGTGAAATTTTGGTCAAATTTCGTTGGAAACACGTCAGTGAACTAAACCCATGTGAAATTTTACTCAAATTTGATTGAAAACGTGCAATTTGACAAAATTCAGATGAAATTGTAGTCATATATTATTTGAAGCACGCCAATAAAAAATCCTGATGAAATTTTTATCAAATTTTGATTGGAAATGGCCAAATAACTAAACCATTTGAAATTTTAGTAAATTTCTATAGGAAACACGCTAATGATAAAACTCAACTCAAAATTTAGTCATATTTGATTACAAACATGCCAATGAACTAAACTTTGGTGAAATTTTAGTCAAATTTGATTGAAAACCAACCATTGAACAAAAAGAAGATAAAGTTTTAGTCAAATTTGATTGAAAATGTGCCAACGAACTAAATCTAAGCAGAATTTTAGTCAAATTAGACCCACTAATGAATAAAATCAAATTTGAATTTGAGTCAAATTTGATCGAAAACGTGCCAATGAACCAGATTCTTGTGAAATTTTAGTCAAATTTGATTGGAAACGCGCCAATGAACAAAATTTAGATGAAATTTTACTCAAATTTGATTGAAAACATGACACTTAACAAAACTCAGATGAAATCGTTGTCATATTTGCTTTGATGCACGCCAATGAAAAAAATCCAGACGAAATCGTAGTCAAATTGATTGGAAATGTACCAAAGAGCTAAACCCACGTGAAATTTTAGTAATATTCTATTCAAAACACTCCAATGAAGTAAACCCAGGAGAAATTTTAGTCAAATTTGATTGGAAACCCACCAATGAACAAAATTTAGATGAAATTTTTGTCAAATTTTATTGAAAAACGCACCAATGAACTAAACCTAAGTGGAATTTTAGTCAAATTTGACAGAAAACTCTTTAATGAACAAAATTAAATTTAAATTTGAATCAAATTTGATTGGAAATGTGCCAATGAACTGAACCCATGAGAAATTTTAGTCAAATTTGATTCGAAACCCCCGATGAACAAAACGCAGATGAAATTTTTGTTGAATTCGATTGGAAATGCTACAATAAATTGAACCCCTGAGAAATTTTGGTCAAATTTGATTAGAAACATGCCAACAAACAAAATTTAGGTGAAATTTTAATCAAATTTGATTGGAAACGTGCCAATAGACTAAACACATTTGAAATTTTAGTCAAAATTAATTGGAAACGCACCAATGAACAAAATTCCGATGAAATTTTACCCAAATTTGATTTAAAACGCGCAATTTAACAAAACACCAATGAAATTTAGTCATATTTGCATTGAAGTGCACCAATAAACAAAATTCAGATGAAATTTTACTCAAATTTGATTGGAAACACGCTAAAGAACTAAATCCATGTGAAATTTTAGTAAAATTCTATTGAAAACGCGTCAATGATAAAACTCAACGACAAATTTCGTCAAATTTGACTACAAACACGCCAATGAACTAAACCCCGGTTAAATTTAGTCAAATTTGATTGGAAACCCGCCGATAAACAAAATACAGATGCAGTTTTTGTCAAATTTGATTGAAAACGTGCCAACGAAGTAAACCTAAGCGGAATTTTAGTCAAATTTGACTGGAAATTCACTAATGAACAAAATCAAATTTAAATTTGAGTCAAATTTGATTGGAAACGTGCCAATGAACTGAACCCATGAGAAATTTTAGTGAAATATGATTGGAAAACCCTCGATGAAGAAAACACAGACGAAATCTTTGACGAATTTAATTGGAAACGCACCAATAAACCAAATTCTTGTGAAATTTTGGTCAAATTTGATTAGAAACATGCCATTGAACAAAATTTAGGTGGAATTTTAGTCAAATTTGATTGGAAACGCGCCAATGAACTAAACCCATTTGAAATTTTAGTCAAATTTGATTGGAAGCGCACCAAAAGAATTAAATCCATGTGAAATTTTAGTAAAATTCTATTGAAAATGCGCTAATGATAAAAATCAACTAAAAATTTAGTCAAATTTGATTACAAACACGCTAATGAACTAACTCCAAGAGAAATTTTAGTCAAATATTATTGGAAACCCGCCCATGAACAAAACGCAGATGAATTTTTTGTCAAATTTGATTGAAACCGTGCCAATAGACTAAACCTAAGCGAAATTTTAGTCGAATTTGACTAGAAACCCGATAATGAATAAAAACAAATTTAAATTTTAGTCAAATTTGATTGGAAATGTGCCAATGAGCTAAACCGAAGGAAAATTTTAGTCTAATTTGATTGGAAAGCCCCTGATGAATAAAATGCGGACGAAATTTTTGTCAAATTTGATTGGAAACAGACCAATGAATGAAACTCTAGTGAAGTTTTAGTCAAATTTAATTAGAAACACACCAGTGAACAAAACCTAGGTGACATTTTAGTCAAATTTGATTGGGAACGCACCAAAGAACTAAACCCATTCGGAATTTTAGTCAAATTTGATTGGAAGCGCACCAATGAACAAAATCTAGATAAAATTTTACTCAAATTTGATTTAAACTATGCCATTTAACAAAACTCAGGTGAATTTGTGGTCATATTTAGTTTGTAGCTTGCTAACGACCAAAATCTAGACAAATTTTGGACAAATTTGATATGAAACGTGCCAAAGAACTAAACCCATGTGAAATTATAGTAAAATTCTATTAAAAATGCGCCAAAGATAATACTCAATTGAAAATTTAGTCAAATTTGATTACAAACAAGCCAATAAACTAAACTCAGGTGAAATTTTAGTTAAATTTGATTGGAAATCCACTGATGAACAAAGTGCAGATGAAATTTTTGTTAAATTTTATTGAAAACGCACCGATGAACTAAACCTAAGCGGAATTTTAGTCAAATTTCACTGGAAACTCTCTAATGAAAAAAATCAAATCTAAATTTGAGTTAAATTTGATTGGAAACGTGCCAATGAGCTGAACCTAAGCGGAATTTTAGTCGAATTTGACTGGAAACCCGCTAATGAACAAAATCAAATTTAAATTTGAGTCAAATTTGATTGGAAATGTGCCAATGAGTTTAACACAAGGGAAATTTCAGTCAAATTTGATTGGAAAGCCCACATGAACAAAACGCAGATGAAATTTCAAATTTGATTAGAAATACGCCAATGAACAAAACTCAGGTAAAATTTTAGTCACATTTGGTTGGAAACACACCAAAGAACTAAATCCATTTGAAATTTTAGTCAAATTTGATTGGAAACATACCAATGATCAAAATTTAGATAAAATCTTACTCAAATTTGATTTAAACTATGCCATTTAACAAATCTCAGATGACATTGTAGTCATATTTAGCTTGAAGTGTGCCAATGAACAAAATTTATACCAAATTTTGGTCAAATTTGATTGGAAACACGCCAAAGAAACTAAACCCATGTGAAATTATAGTAAAATTCTATTGGAAAAGCACCAATGATAAAACTCAACTCAAAATTTATTGAAATTTGATTAAAAACACGCCAATGAACTAAACCTAAGTGGAATTTTAGTCAAATTTGATTGGAAACCCACAAATGAACAAAATCAAATTTAAATTTGAGTCAAATTTGATTGGAAAGGTGCCAATGAACTAAAACCATGAGAAATTTTAGTCAAATTTGAATGGAAACTCATCGACGAACAAAACACAGATGAAATTTTTGTAAAATTTGATCGAAAACGCGTCAATGAACAAAACTCGAGTGAAATTTTAATCAAATTTGATTAGAAATAGGCCAATAAACAAATCCATGTGAAATTTTAGTCAAATTTGGTTGGAAACGTGCCAACGAACTAAACCTATGAAAAATTTAATGCAAATTTGATTGGAAGAGTACCAATGAACAAAATACAAATGAAATTTTACTCAAATTTGATTGAAAACGTATCATTTAACAAAATACAGATGAAATTTTAGTCATATTTGATTTGAAGCGCACCAATAAAAAAATTCAAACGAAATTTTAGTCAAATTTGATTGGAAACTGCCAAATAACTAAACCCATGTGAATTTTTTTGTAAAATTCTACTGGAAACGTGTCAATGATAAAACTCAACTCAAAATTTAGTCAAATTTGATTACAAACAAACCAATGAACTAAACCCAGGTGAAATTCTTGTCAAATTTGATTGGAAACCCATTGATGAACAAAATGCAGATGAAATTTTACTCAAATTTGATTAAAAACGTGCCAATGAACAAAATCTGAGCGAAATTTTAGTTAAATTTGACTGGACACCTACTAATGAACAAAATCAAATTTAAATTTGAGTCAAATTTGATTGGAAACGCGCCAATGAACTATACTCGGGTGAAATTTTAGTCAAATTTGAATTTGATTGGAAATGCGCTAATGAACTAAACCCATTTGAAATTTTAGTCAAATTTGATTGAAAGCGCACCAATGAACAAAATCTAGATGAAATTTTATTCAGATTTGAATGAAAACCCGCCATTTAACAAAATTCAGATGAAATTTAGTCATATTAGCTTTGAAGCATGCCAATGAACAAAATTCAGACTAAATTTTAGTCAAATTTAATTGGAAACGTGCTAAAGAACTAAACTCATGTGAAATTTTAGTAAAATTCTATTGGAAACGCGCCAATGATAAAACAAAACTGAAAATTTAGTCAAAATTGATTACAAACACGCCAAAGAACTAAACCAAGGTGAAATTATAGTCAAATTTGATTGGAAACCCACCAGTGAACAAAACGAAGATGAAATTTTTGTCAAATTTTATTGAAATCGCGCCAATGAACTAAACCAAAGTGGAATTTTAGTTAAATTTCATGGGAAACTCTCTAATGAACAAAATCAAATTAAAATTTGAGTCAAATTTGATTGAAAACGTGCTAATGAACTGAACCCATGAGAAGTTTTAGTCAAATTTGATTGGAAACCGTCGGTAAACAAAATACAGATGAAATTTTTGTCGAATTTGTTTTGAAACGCGTCAATGAACCAAACTCAGGTGAAATTTTAGCCAAATTTGATTTGAAACACGCCAGTGAACTAAAGTCAGGTGAAATTTTAGTCAAATTTGATTGGAAACGTGCCAATGAGCTAAACCCATTTTAAATTTTCATCAAATTTGATTGGAAGCACACCAATGAACAAAATCCAGATGAAATTTAACACAATTTCATTTAATACGCGCCAATGAACAAAATCCAGACGAAATTTTTGTTAAATTGGATTGGAAACGCGCTAAAGAGCTCAATCGATTCGAGATTTTAGCAAAATTCTATTGGAAACACACCAATGATAAAACTCAGCTGAAAATTTAGTCAAATTTGATCACAAACACGCCAATGAACTAAACCCAGGTGAATTTTTTGTCAAATTTGATTAGAAACCTGCCGGTGAACAAAACACAAATGAAATTTTTGTCTAATTTTATTGAAAACGTGCCAATGAACTAAACCTAAGCGAAATTTTAGTCAAATTTGACTGGAAACCCGCTAATGAACAAAATCAAATTTAAATTTAAGTCAAATTTGATTAGAAATGTGCTAATGAACTAAACCCACGAGAAATTTTAGCCAAATTTGATTGGAAAGCCCCCGATGAACAAAATGAAGATGAAATTTTTGTCGAATTTGATTGGAAATGCACCAACGAACCAAACTCAGGTGAAATTTGAGTTAAATCTGATTAGAAACATGCCAATGAACAAAATTCAGGTGAAATTTTAGTCAAATTTGATGGGAAACGTGCCAATGAACAAAATTCAAATGAAATTTTAGTCAAATTTGATTTGATACATGCCAATGAATGAAACTCTGGTGAAATTTTAGTCAAATTTTAATTGATACACGCCAATGAATGAAACCAAAGTGAAATTTTAGTCAAATTTGATTTGATACACAGCAATGAACGAAACCAAAGTGAAATTTTAGTGAAATTCGATTGGAATTACGCCAATGAAAAGTCGCATGAAATTTTAGTCAAATTTTATTCGAAATGTTCCAATAAACAAAGTTATGTGAAATTTTAGTCAAATTTGATTGAAAATGTGCCAATGAACATAATCCAGATGAAATTTTAGTTAAATTTGATTTGAAACACAAGAACGAACAAAATCCTGGTAAAATTTTAGTCAAATTTGATTAGAAACATGCCAATGAACTAAATCTCGATGAAATTTTAGTCAAATTTGACTGGAAACGCACCAATGAACCAAATATATGTGAAATTTTAGTCAAATTTGATGGGAAACGCACTAACAAACAAAATTCAGATGAAATTTTATTCAAATTTAATTTGATACACACCAATGAAAGAAATCCAGGTGAAATTTTAGTCAAATTTGATTTGATACACGCCAATGAACGAAACCTAAGTGAGATTTTAGTCAAATTTGATTGGAATTGCGCCAATGGAAAGCTGTATAAAATTTTAGTCAAATTTGATTTGAAATGTTCCAATGAACCAAAAGTCATGTGAAATTTTAGTCAATTTTGATTGAAAACGTGCCAATTAACAAAATGGAGACGAAATTTTAGTCGAGTTTGATTTGAAACGCTCTAATGAACAAAATTCAGGTGAAATTTTAGTCTAATTTAATTAGAAACACACCAATGAACAAAAATCCGGTGAAACTTTAGTCAAATTTGATTGAAAATGTGCCAATGAACCAAACCCATGTAAAATTTTAGTCAAATCTAATCGAAAATGCACCAAAAAATAAAATTCAGATGAAATTTTAGTCAATTTTGATTTGATACGCACCAATGAATGAAACTCACGTGAAATTTTAGTCAAATTTGATTGAAAACACGCCAATTTACAAAATTCAGATGAAATTTTTGTCAAATTTGCTTGGAAATGCTCTAGCGAACGAAATTCGGCCGAAATTTTAGTCTAATTTGATTAGAAACATGACAATGAACTAAATTTCGGTGAAATTTTAATCAAATTTGATTGAAAATGCGCCAACAAAAAAGCTCGCATGAAATTTTATTCAAATTTGATTCGAAATGTGACAATGATCGAAAGTCGTGTGAAATTTTAGTCAAATTTGATCGAAAACGCATAAATGAACAAAATTCAGATGAAATTTTAGTCAAATTTGATTTGAAATGCACGAACGAACAAAATTCTGGTAAATTTTTTGTCAACTTTGATTAGAAACACGTTAATGAACAAAATCCCGATGAAATTTTAGTCAAATTTGATTGGAAAAGCACCAATGAACCAAACCTATGTGAAATTTCAGTCAAATTTGATAGGAAACAAATTTGATTTGATACAGGCTAATGAAAGAAATCATGGTGAAATTTTAGTCAAATTTGATTTGATACACACCAATGAACGAAATTCAAGTGAAATTTTAGTCAAATTTGATTAGAATTATGTCAATGAAAAGCCGCATGAAATTTTAGTCAAATTTGAATCGAAACGAGCCAATGAACCAAAGTCATGGAAAGTTTTAGTCAATTTTGATTGAAAAAGTGCCTATGAACCAAACTCTGGTGAAATTTTAGTCAAATTTGATTGAGAACGTGCCACTGAACAAAATCTAGAGAAAATTCTGGACAAATTTGATTGGAAATGCACTAACGAACAAAATCCTATGAAATTTTGGTCAAATTTGATTAGAAACACGCCAATGAAAAAATTCTCGATGAAATTTTAGTCAAATTTGATTGGAATCATGCCAATGAACCAAATCCATGTGAAATTTTAGTCAAATTAGATGGGAAACGCGTCATTGAACAAAATTCAGATGAAATTTTAGTCAAAATTGATTTGATACAAGC
>NW_019258586.1:0-1081 GCF_002742605.1 Olea europaea var. sylvestris
CTCGAAATTTACCTTAAGTTAGTTGAAAAGTTCGGGATACTTGATTTTCATCTCTTCTTCCTTTTCCCAAGTTGCTTCTTCCACTCCATGATTGCGCCATAAGCCCTTGATTAAAGGAATTTCCCTGTTTCTTAGTACATGAATCTTTCTTTCTAGTATCCTCAGTGGCATTTCTTCATAGGTTAAATCCTGTTGCACATCTAAATTTTGATGGTTGATCACGTGACTAGGGTCCTGTAAGCATTTGCGCAACATTGATACGCGAAAAACATTATGTACTGCTGAAAGTTCTGGTGGCAGTGCCAGTCTATATGCCACATCTCCAATTCTTTCTAATACATCAAATGGTCCAATGAATCTTGGTCTCAATTTTCCTTTCTTTCCAAATCTAAGTACTCCCTTCATTGGAGCTACTTTTAAAAATACTTTGTCACCGATTTGGAACTCAAGATCTTTTCTCCTTCTATCAGCATAGCTTTTCTGTCTATCCTGAGCAGCCTTAATTCTGTCTCGGATCTTATCCACAGCTCGTACTGTTTGATCAACAATCTCGGGTCCTAGGATTCTTCTTTCTCCAATCTCATCCCAATAGATAAGTGATCTGCACTTCCTACCATATAATGCCTCATAAGGTGCCATGCCTATAGTTGTTTGAAAACTATTGTTATAGGCAAACTCTACTAAAGGCAAGTGTGTTTCCCAGCTGCCACCGAGATCTAGTACACACGCTCTTAACATATCTTCGAGTGTCTAAATTGTCCTTTCAGATTGTCCATCAGTCTGTGGGTGATATGCAGTACTAAATTTCAATTTTGTCCCCATAGCGTTTTGTAGACTTTTCCAAAATTTTGACGTGAATCTCGGGTCTCTATCTGAAATAATAGAAACGGGGACCCCATGTAACCTGACTATTTCTTTAACATAAACATGTGCATATTGTTCCATGGTAAATGTCATCTTGACTCGAAGAAAGTGGGCTGACTTTGTAAGACGATCCGCTATTACCCAGATAGCACTGTTTCCTTTAGCGGATCTCGGAAATCCTACCACAAAATCCATGGTAATGTGTTCCCATTTCCAC
>NW_019258587.1:0-1081 GCF_002742605.1 Olea europaea var. sylvestris
AAGAATTGAGCGTAACTTTTGCACCTGGTGTCCATTTTGGGCCCGTAAGTCCTTTTCCGAAATGTAGCGACAGTTTAGGATTTAACTCACAACTTCATCGTGACGTATGAGGGATTTCGGCAGTTTTTCGAAAGAATGAGCACTTGCATATTTGGAACGCTTGGATTGTCGGCGTACGAAGAATTTAGCGTAACTTTTGCACACGGTGTCCGTTTTGGGACCATAAGTACTTTTTGGAAATGTAGCGACCGTAGTGGATTTAACTCACAACTTCATCGTGACGTAAGAGGGATTTCAGCCATTTTTCAAAAGAGTAAGCACTTGCATATTTGGAACGCTTGGATTGCCGGCGTATGAAGAATTGAGCGTAACTTTTGCACAAGGTGTCCGTTTTGGGACCATAAGTACTTTTTGTAAATGTAGCGACCGTTTTGGATTGAACTCACCACTTCATCGTGACGTATTAGGGATTTCGGTCATTTTTTGAATGTGTGAGCACTTGCATATTTGGAACGCTTGGATTGTCGGCGTACAAAGAATTGAGCGTAAATTTTGCTCCCGATGTCCGTTTTGGTCCCGTAAGTCCTTTTTGGAAATGTAGCGACCGTTTAGGATTTAACTCACAACTTCATCGTGAGGTATGAGGGATTTCGGCCATTTTTCAAAAGAATGAGCACTTGCATATTTGGAACGCTTGGATTGTCGGCGTACGAAGAATTGAGCGTAACTTTTGCACCCAGTGTCCGTTTTGGCCCCGTAATTCCTTTTTGGAAATGTAGCGACCGTTTTGGATTGAACTCCCAACTTCGTCGTGACGTATGAGGGATTTCGGCCATTTTTCGAAAGAGTGAGAACTTGCATATCTGGAACGCTTGGATTGCCGGCGTACGAAAAATTGATTTTAACTTTTGTACACGGTATCCGTTTTGGGACCATAAGTACATTTTGGAAATGTGGCGACCGTTTTGGATTGAACTCACCACTTCCTCGTTACATATGAGGGATTTTGGCCATTTTTCGAAAGTGTGAGCACTTGCATATTTGGAACGCTTGGATTGTCGACGTACAAAGAATTGAGCGT
>NW_019258588.1:0-1081 GCF_002742605.1 Olea europaea var. sylvestris
ATGTCCTCAAATCGCCTATGGAAGGTCTTATATATTTGATGATAATTTGATGTATATCAATATAACTTCAACGTGGGTGGTCACAGAGTTAGGAATAAGAAACCAATGTCATGGTCGGACAAGAATGAATACGCATTTATTGAAATTCTTTACGAGAAAGTAAAATCAAACGCATTGCAATGTTCTACATTCACAAAAGACGAATGTGGCAGGATCAATGAAACCATGACAGCTTCAACAAAAATGGATTACGGCATAGATAGATTAAAGCGAAAGTAGAACCGTTTGCCTAAGATTCATCACATGTTCTTTGAATTTTTGGGACATACAGGTGTTACATGAGATCCAAATACCAACAAAGTTAATGTTGCAGAGGAAGTTTGACAACACTTTTATATGGTACATATAATTATTAAAGAATATTTTCGTCCTTATTTTTTATCTTATCAATTTTACATTTTTTTTGTTGAACACTATGACAATGTGGCTTCTTTTTTCAATGTTAGATTAACAAGTCGGATTACAAGATGTTCAAGAGGGAAGGATGTAACCATTACCACACTATTAGGGAGATATTTAGCGGGACTACAGTTACTGGAGGATTAGGTAACGCCTCCACTCAGCTTCCAAACACATCAGAGGAAGAAATGCATGCAGAAGATGATTTTTTGAATAGGGAAGTGCATTTATGTGCGGAAAATGATGATGAAGTCGATGTGGTTTCAAATACTCATCGACGTAACGAAATCTGTACATCGGGTGAACAGCAACATAAGAAACCTAAGATATATAAAAGTGATGAACTCGAGACCTGCATGACAAAGTGGTCATCTATAGTTAGTTTGAAGAATGAAGAAACTGAACTTAGAACACTTTACCTAAAAGAAAAGTTTGCAAAGATCTAATGAAATCAAGTATTCAATAGAATAGTGAAGTTAATAATCCAGATCCTTATTCAAATGTTATTTGCTTGGACATCTTAAACAATATGGAAGGAATGTCCAACGAGATTTATATGAAAGTAATAAAGGCTTTTAAGGATCCCGATTTTAGGGTATCATTTGTGAAGATACCAGAAGCA
>NW_019258589.1:0-1081 GCF_002742605.1 Olea europaea var. sylvestris
AAATTTAGCCAGATTTAATGTCGTCAGATAAAAAAGCGTTTTTTGTTGCCAACGCTTGAAATCTGACCCATTAAACTTTTCTGATTTTTCTCCGGTCGTATTCGGGAGTGTGGTACCAAAAGTTGCCATTTCTGAAACACAATCAGAAGATCAAAGGTAAGAAGAAGTAGAAACAGAAACAAATAATAATTGAAAAAATTCGTTTTAAGATTGTTGTTTCTGGAGTTTGAAGTTACTCCTTCGAAAACAATCCGACAGAATCACCTGAATGTAATGATTGATTAACAGGATCTAAAGTTGTAATTCGAGCCCACCGACTTCACGATATTTCCTTAAAACGAATTTGCTGCCTTCAATGGTGCTAAAGGCGTCCAGCAATCGTTTCCCAGGATAGAACGAATTTTCGTCTCCTACGGAAGCAGCACTGCAGTCTGTAGGAGTTCCAACGAACTCAACGAAATGCATTTTACTTCGAGACAATATCAGAACGAGAGAGAGGGAAATGAGATTCAAAGCAGAGAAAGTTTGCAATGAAAATAGTGTGAATTTTCTGGTAGAAAGGCTGGCTATTTATAGACTTGTTCGTGGCCATTCGAACAGTCATCACCTTTCAGACAAGCCTCGAAAATCCGAACAGACATGCTGTTCTAAAAAGTCGTGTCTGTTAAGTCGGTTAACAGTCGGCTAACAGTCGACTGTTTGGTCGGTAAACAGTCGACTGTTTGGTCGGTAAACAGTCGAAACAGTCGACTGTTAAAAGGAAATAAAACACCCGGAATAAGCCAAAATTTAAATTTCATTTTGTATCCAAGATTTGATTATTTACAATTTGGGCCAAAATTTTAAATAAATTTTGTCCAAAAAGTTAATATAGTGTAAAGGTCCACCCGGACCCGCACCGGACCGGACTCGGGCTCGGGCACGAGCGCCGGCCGGTCGGATGGACGGCGATGGCGGCGCGCGCGTGTGGGTTTATGACCGAACCCAATAGGATATATGTCTTCCCCCTTCCAAAAACTATTGGTACCCCTTGGGGCCCAAACCCAATTCCAAACTTCCACCTTATAAACCACACCAAAGT
>NW_019258590.1:0-1081 GCF_002742605.1 Olea europaea var. sylvestris
ATCACATGTCAATGATAAGCTTGATTTTATCGTGCTATATTTATCATTAAATGATACATATGTAACTTCTGAATCGACATCCAGTTTGTCATTTGCCAGGGTCCTAACTGGTAAGTCTAATCACGTGGTGGCGTTATACCGGGAAAATGGAAGTATTGGAATATATGATGCATTGCGTTGATTTCTGATTTATATATACAAGTTAGTACTTGGATACCAGATTAGTCGCAAGTCAGTGATTGAGTCAATAATAAGCTCATCATTGATATTCATGGACCAAAGCCGAACAACTTTAGATAATAAGTTCCTAACAGATCCCGGAATTACTCCTAATGAAAGCACAAACCTTGTAATGCTCCTCTAGGCTGGTTTTGTTTTCTGTCTATTTTCTATATGCCCAAATGAAGCTAGGCTTTTCTTCTTTATATGTTGTACTTGGCTCCTCCAGGCCCTCCCCTCTTCGTTGCATGTGATTTGTTGAATGAGATGAAGAGGATGGATTGGGTTCCTTCTGAGGGTACAATTACAAATGTGATTATTACATGTGTGAAGCAGAGGAATAACTGAGGCGTTAAAGCTTAAGGATGAGATGATAAGTAGGGGATATACGATCAATTTGGTTGTTGCTACAAGCTTGATGAAAGGGTACTGTCAGCTACGAGATTTAAACAGTGCTTTAGAATTGTTCGATAAGCTTGATTCTTGGAAATTGTAGGAAAGGGAAGATGGATATAGAATTAGACTTACTATGCAAGATGCTACAAAAGAACTTGAACGCTAATCTCGTCACATATGGTATATTGATAGAAGGATATTTCAAGATAGGTGAGTGTGAACAAGATAGATGGATAACACATATATGTGATTTGGAATGCCGTGCTGTGATTTGGCATAACTTGTTTAAAATTCTGCTTCGTTTTAAAGTTTATTTTTAATGTTAGCCAAGTGATAATTCAAATTGTGAAATTAACGTGTGTCCACAGCAATCAACTCATGGCAGCCTTGCATGTTAGGATGATGTAATTCACATCACTAAATGATCAGGAATGTCTTTTATTTCAATTGGTAAAGTCGGTGTAAT
>NW_019258591.1:0-1081 GCF_002742605.1 Olea europaea var. sylvestris
AAAGAAGGCCTCCTTCCAAAGTGGGGGGCCGAAGTTACTTTTTTTCTTTTTTGTTAGTTATAAAGCAACCTAAAAGTAGCTCCTCGATAGGCCATCTTATGCATTTCTATACAGGGGATCATGATGATGACGGCTGGATTTTTCCGTTTGCTCGATGATCTTCCCAAGATATTTTGGCGCTACCCAGTTTCGTTAATTGGTTACGGTGCATGGGCATTGCAGGTTAATTTCTTATTTTAATGTGATATTTTCTTCTTATTTGAATGTGATACTAAGATTGAGGTGAAATTTTAAATCGTGTCCAGGGATCGTACAAGAATGATATGCTTGGACTCGTATTCGATCCTCTTGTGCCCGGGGATCCAAAAATAACGGGCGCGCATGTCATAAAGTTTTTGTTCAAAATACCGTTGGATCATTCCAAGTGGTGGGATTTGTTTGCCGTGTACGCACTTATAGTATGTTATAGACTCCTCTTCTTCATCATTCTCAAGTTGAGAGAAAGAGCGGCACCTATTTTTCACTCGCTTTATGCAAAGAGAACAATGCATCGCATCAAAAAGCGCCATTCTTTCAAGAGGAAGCCATCCATTTCTTCCAAGAGGCACCATAACCTCCACCCATTATCTTCTCAAGAAGGTCTAAACTCTCCGATACCCTAGAGGACTGAAAGACGAGCATGTCTACATATCACACTTGATTTTATTCCGATATCTTATGTTCACCATGTTCTCTTACTAACATATATTGTTGTTTTTCACGGTTTAAAGTTGTATTTGGCTTGCGACGTAATAAATGCTTTTAATATCCAAAAGAAATACGCTAAAAGGTTGGATTTAGACTCATGTACAAAATATATTTGTTATTCTTCCATAATATAATATGTAATACTAATAACGAGCATGCCGCTCGAGGAGTTTCTCTTATTCGTATGCTTTACATAAATCATTGGTGTTGCACATTCTCTGGAAATATATTCACCTTATGGTGTTACCAAATAATGTTATGAACATGGCTATCGAATATAAAGTCGTCACTCTGAGGCAAAAAGTTATCGGATGGGGAAAATCTTGCAAGAAAC
>NW_019258592.1:0-1081 GCF_002742605.1 Olea europaea var. sylvestris
GGAATTCCGATACGACAAGAATGAGGGGTTTTTGGTGATCCACTGGAGATAAATGATTTCAGAAGATCGAGAGCTAATGTAGGAGCACACAGTACAGGGGGATTTGGTGATAACAGGAAGTAGGTCAGAGAGTATTAGGAGTTAATCGAGTCCGGACCTTACTATAAGTCAATTTGTCTATAGTGGATTTTATTAGCTTTGATATAGAGTTTTTTGATTCCTTTAAAAAGAGTTTCTCCGTGATCAATTATTAGTATTATATACTTTATACAAATTATGAACTGTGGTAATTCAACAAAACAAAGCTAGTTTTTGCCCAAAGCAAACTTGGGAACCGCCTTGGGTCTCAGATTTACAAGAGCCTCTTAAAGAAATAAATAAAAGAGCAGTTGAAACTAGCCCCCAATACCGTCAAAAGTCCACCACTTACTCAAAATAATCCCATTTTACATTGATTATATATGGAGATGATTCAAAAACGACAAAAAAATTTCCAGATTGCAGAGTTCACAGAAGTAGATTTGTAGAAGAATTTACAAGTAATTGTTTTGCATTCCTTAATTTCTCTCTCAGCTCATGTATTATTTTCAAGATTGTATTTTTCTTCATTGTTCATTCAATAGAGAATTACTCTAATGTGCAATAAAATGTGGAGGGAATGAAAGTTGTTTTAATAGGTTTATTGATCCCTTGAATTCTATTATAGATCTAATGCATAATATTAGGATATTGAATTTTACATTGAATTTTGTGAATCCTGTTTGTCTGTAAAAATTAAGTTAATGGTTCAGTAGCTTTGCTTATATGTATTTTGTTAAATGTTAATGGTTGAATTTTAACTTGGGATCATAGTTATTAAACCTGAATTGGACCGGACCGGACCGGTCGATTCGAATCGGAAACCGTTGAACCGGACCATGTCCAATCTGAGCTGCCTTATATTTTAACTTGGCAACTGACCCAGTAAAAACCCAAAGGAACCGTCGATTTTTCACTCAACCATTGGCCCCAAGTATAAAGAAACCACTCGGTTCTCATACTCTATATAAAAACCCAATTCTCTCATTCTCCTTCTGTCCTT
>NW_019258593.1:0-1081 GCF_002742605.1 Olea europaea var. sylvestris
CCTTTCCTTTTTTTTTTTTTTTTTTAGTGACAAACATCTTTTTTTTTTCTAATAAAAGTGACATTTTATGTAATTTTTTAATAAAAAAAGTGATACTCACTTTTAAAAGTGACATTGTGTCACACTTTTTTTAATTTAAAAACGCGACGCAATTTTTATAAAAAAGTAATAGTTTGTCACTTTTTGACTTTACATAGTATTTTTTACTTCTAAAAAATTTTTCATATGATTTTTTAAACGACTCATAATTTTAAGGGTATTTTTGAAAGTTGCCCTAATGGGCATGGCTTCCATATAATGTTGCCGAAGAACTGCTTCAATCTCTTCCTAAAAATGGTAGTCAACACCTAGTCGTTGGATAGTATCCACCAACGTTAAGCTTTCTATTTGATTTTCTGATTCTTCTGATTTCAATAATACCCTGACATCCTTCAATTTTTGTTCATACTACATGGAAAATTCATCCTGCAAGTAAGACTGGTTTTTGCTTTACGTGAATATACATCGACACATAATATATATATATAACATAATTAACCTTAAAACTTTGTTCATTCAGAAAAATTTTGTGAGGCTTAGATAGTTCAGAAGTTGCTTCAACATTGGTCCACTTCTGAGGAGTAGCTCTACATGCAACAAGAGATGGTCTAATATCACCATTATCTGCAATTTTGGTATGAATATCAGAACATTGGCTGGGTAAAGACGAGGGGCTCTTGTAGACTGCCAAGGCAGAGAGAAATATATTTTTAGATAAATAACTATGCTTATTAATTAGAAGACGTTTGTTTGATAACGCTAAGAATTGATTATGGGATTTATATAGGGTGCAAACCACATGCATGATAGTAGTATATTTTCCACGTGAAAATGACTTTTGTACCATAATATAAAGATGACGTATTCTACCTGTACAAAGGATTTACGTTTGTGTTGCACATTTTCATTTTGTGGACTACCAATGATAACGATAATTCCTTCACATTGTGGTATTTACGGTTGGTATCATAGCTACTTTTTAAAATATATTCTGATGTAGAATTCCATTTAATATTCAAAGAAAGTGACATTTTTCAAGTAA
>NW_019258594.1:0-1081 GCF_002742605.1 Olea europaea var. sylvestris
CACTTCGTCGTGACGTATGAGGGATTTCGGCCATTTTTCGAAAGAATGAGCACTTGCATATCTGGAGCGCTTGGATTGTCGGCGTTCGAAGAATTGAGCGTAACTTATGCATACGGTGTCCGTTTTGGGCCCATAAGTACTTTTTGAAAATGTAGCGATCTTTTTGGATTGAACTCACGACTTCATCGTGACGTACGAGGGATTTTGGCCATTTTTCGAAAGAATGAGCACCTGCATATTTTGAACGCTTGAATTGTCGGCGTTCGAAGAATTCAGCGTAACTTTTGCACACTGTGTTCGTTTTGGGCCCATAAGTACTTTTTGGAAATGTAGCGACCGTTTTGGATTGAACTCACCACTTCGTCGTGACGTATAAGGGATTTTGTCCATTTTTCGAAAGAATGAGCACTTGCATATTTGGAACGCTTGGATTGTCGGCGTTCGAAGAATTGAGCGTAACTTTTGCACACGGTGTCCTTTTCGGGCCCATAAGTACTCTTTGGAAATGTAGCGACCGTTTTGGATTGAACTCACGATTCATCGTGACGTACGAGAGATTTTGGCCTTTTTTCGAAAGAATGAGCACTTTCATATTTGGGACGCTTGGAGAGTCGGCGTACGAAGAATTGAGCGTAACTTTTGCACACGGTGTCCTTTTTGGGCCCATAAGTACTTTTTGGAAATGTAGCGATCGTTTTGGATTGAACTCACGACTTCATCGTAGCGTACGAGGGATTTTGGCCATTTTTCGAAAGAATGAGCACTTGCATATTTGGAACGCTTGGAGAGTCGGCGTACGAAGAATTGTGCGTAACTTTTGCACACGGTGTCCATTTTCGGCCCATAAGTACTTTTTTGAAATGTAGGACCGTCTTGGATTGAACTGACAACTTCGTCGTGACGTATGAGGGATTTCAGCCATTTTTCGAAAGAGTTAGCACTTGCATATTTGGAACGCTTGGATTGTCGCCGTTCGAAGAATTGAGCGTAACTTTTGAACACGGTGTCCGTTTTCGGCCCATAAGTACTTTTTGAAAATGTAGCGACCGTTTTGGATTGAACTCACCACTTCATCGTGACG
>NW_019258595.1:0-402 GCF_002742605.1 Olea europaea var. sylvestris
AGCGGTTTTTGTTCCCGATAAACCTGTCAAATTTCAGCCAATTCCGACGCAGTCGAGAAAAATGACGAAATTGCCCCCGGCGCAGTTTTTGTTTCCGGTCAACAAGTCAAATTTTAGTCAATTTCGACACAGTCACGAAAAATGACAAAATTACACCCGGCGGGATTTTTATTCCCGATAAACCAGTCAAATTTGAGTCCATTCCGACACAGTCGAGAAAAATGACGAAATTGCCGCCGGCGCGATTTTTATTTCCGATCAAACTGCCTAATTTCAACCAATTCTGACACAGTCAGAAAAATGGCAAAATTGCCCCCGGCGCGATTTTCGTTTTCGATCAACCAGTCAAATTTTAGCCATTTCCGACACAGTCGCGGAAAATGACGAAATTACACCCGGTGC
>NW_019258595.1:955-1081 GCF_002742605.1 Olea europaea var. sylvestris
AAATTTCGACACAGTCACGAAAAATGACAAAATTACACCCGGAGCGATTTTTATTCCCGATAAACCTGTCAAATTTGAGTCCATTCCGACACAGTCGAGAAAAATGACGAAATTGCCGCCGGCGCG
>NW_019258596.1:0-29807 GCF_002742605.1 Olea europaea var. sylvestris
AAGAATCTTGTGACATGTACACTATGGTGTACACTTTAGTTTACACTTTCCCACGTACCCTATTGGACAGTTTAAATTTAAAACAGTTTTCCCATCCAATTGACACTTGACAACAATGTAAGCATCAAACAACGTGTCAAAAATTAGTGTACCAATAGGAAAGTTCAATCGGTAAGAACCTTGCTACACATACACTATGGTGTAGACTTTAGTTCACACTTTCCCACGTGACATTATCCTATTGGAAAGTTTAAATTTCAAATTGTTTTCCCATCAAATTGACACTTGACAACAATGCAAGTGTCGAACAACAGGTCGAAAATTAGTGCACAAATAGCAAAGTTCAATCGGTAAGAACCTTGCTACATGTACGCAATGGTGTAAACTTTTGTTTACACTTTGCCACGCGACATTACCCCATTGGGCTGTTTAAATTTCAAATAGTTTTCCCATCCAATTGACACTTGACAACAATACAAGTGTCAAACAACGTGTCAAAAATTGGTGCGCAAATAGCAAAGTTCAATCGGTAAGAACCTTGCGATATGTACACTATATTGTACACTTTAGTCTATACTTTGCCACGAACCCTGTTGGACAGTTTTAATTTCAAACAATTTTTCCATCACATTAACACTTGAAAACAATGTAAATGTCAAACAACATGTCAAAAATCAGTGTTCCAATAGCAAAGTTCAATTGGTAAGAACCTTGCTACATGTACACATTGGTGTACACTTTAGTTTACACTTTGCCACGTGACACTATTCTGTTGGAAAGTTTAAATTTCAAACTATTTTCCCATCCAATTGAAACTTGACAACAATACAAGTGTCAAACAACGTGTCAAAAATCACTGTACAAATAGCAAAGTTCAATCGGTAAGAACCTTGCAACATGTACACTATGGTGTACAGTTTAGTTCACACTTTTCCACGTACCCTATTGGACAGTTTGAATTTCCCATCCAATTGACACTTGACAACAATGCAAGTGTCAAACAACGTGTCAAAAATTAATGTACCGATAACAAAATTCAATCTATAAGAACCTTACTACATGTACACTATGCTGTACTCTTTCATTTACACTTTGACACGAGACATTATTGGACAGTTTAAATTTCAAATAGTTTTCCCACCCAATTGACAATTGACAACAATGCGAGTGTCAAAAAACGTGTCAAAAATCAGTGTACAAATAGTAAAGATGCATCGGTAAGAACCCTGCTATATGTAAACTATGGTGTAAACTTTTGTTTACACTTTGCCACGTGACATTACCCTATTGGACAGTTTAAATTTCAAACAGTTTTTCCCTCTAATTGACACTTGACAACAATGCAAGTGTCAAACAACGTGTCATGAATCTGTGTACAGATAACAAAGATGAATCGGTAAGAACCTTACGATATGTACACTATGGTGTAAACTTTAGTCTACACTTCGCCACGTACCCTGTTGGATAGTTTTAAGTTCAAAAAGTTTTCCCATCCAATTGAAACTTGACCACAATGTAAGTGTCAAACAATGGGTCAAAAATCGGTGTTCCAATAGCAAAGTTCAATTGGTAAGAACCTTGCTACATGTACACTGTGGTGTACACTTTAGTTTACACTGTACCACGTGACATTATCCTGTTGGACAGTTAAAATTTCAAACAGTTTTCCCATCCAATTGACGCTTGACAACAATGCAAGTGTCAAACAACGTGTCGAAAATCAGTGTACAAATAGCAAAGTTTAATAGGTAAGAACCTTGTGACATGTACACTATGGTGTACAATTTAGTTTACACTTTGCCACGTACCCTGTTGGACAGTTTAAATTTCAAACAGTTTTGGCATCCAAATGACAGTTGACAACAATGTAAGTGTCAAACAACGTTTCAAAAATCAGTGTACCAATAGCGAAGTTCAATCAGTAAGAACCTTGTAACATGTATACTATGGTGTACACATTAGTTTACACTTTGTCACATGACATTATCCTGTTGGACAGTTTAAATTTCAAACGGTTTTTCCATCCAATTGACACTTGACAACAATTCAAGTATCAAACGATGTGTCAAAATTCTGTGTACAAATAGCAAAGATCAATCAGTAAGAACCTTGCTACATGTATACTATGGTGTAAACTTTTGTATACACTTTGCCACATGACATTACCCTTTTGGACAGTTTAAATTTCGAACAGTTTTTCTATCCAATTGACATTTGATAACAATGTAAGTGTCAAACAACGTGTCCAAAATCGGTGTACAAATAGCAAAGTTCAATAATTAAGAGCCTTGCGACATGCACACTATGGTGTACACTTTAGTTTACACTTTCCCATGTATCCTGTTGGATAATTTAAATTTAAAATAGTTTTCCCATTCAATTGACACTTGATAACAATGCAAGTATCGAACAACGTGTCAAAAACTTGTGTACCAATAGCGAAGATGAATCGGTAAGAACCTTGCTAAAAGTACACTATGGTGTACACTTTAGTTTACACTTTGCCACGTGACTTTATCCTATTGGACCGTTTAAATTTCAAAAATTTTTCCCATCCAATTGACACTTAACAACAATGTAAGTGTCAAACAACGTGTCGAAAATCATTGTACAAATAGCAAAGTTCAATCGGTAAGAACCTTGCGACATGTACACTATGGTGTAAAGTTTAGTTCACACTTTTCCATGTACCCTATTGGACAGTCTAAATTTCCCATCCAATTGACACTTGACAACAATGCAAGTGTCAAACAACGTGTCAAAAATTAGTGTATCGATAACAAAGTTCAATCGATAAGAACCTTGCTACATGTACACTATGGTGCACACTTTCATTTACACGTTGCCAAGTGACATTATCCTGATGGGCAGTTTAAATTTCAAACGGCTTTCACATCCAGTAGACACTCGACCACAATGCAACTGTCAAACAACATGTTAAAAATCAGAGTTCCAATAGCAAAGTTATATCGATAAGAACCTTGCTACATGTACACTATGGTGTACACTTTAGTTTACACTTTGCCACGTGACATTACCATGTTGGACAGTTTAACTTTCAAACAGTTTTCCCATCTAATTGACACTTGACAACAATGAAAGTGTCAAACAACTTGTCGAAAGTCAGTGTACAAATAGCAAAGTTCAATCGGTAAGAACCTTGCGACATGTACACTATGGTGTACACTTTTGTTTACACTTTGCTACGTACCCTGCTGGATGGTTTAAGTTTCTAACAGTTTTCCCATCCAATTGATACTTGAAAACAATGCAAGTGTCAAACACTGTGTCAAAAATCGGTGTACAAATACCAAAGTTCAATCAGTAAGAACCTTGTGACATGTACACTTTAGTCAACAATTTTCCACGTACACTGTTGGACAGTTTAAATTTCAAACAGTTTTCCCATCCAATTGACACTTGACAGCAGTGTCAGTGTCAAACAACGTGTCAAAAATCAGCGTTACAATAGCAAAGTTATATCGGTACGAACCTTGCTACACGTAAACTATGGTGTACACTTTAATTTACACTTTGCCACATGATATTATCCTGCTGGACAGTTTAAATTTCAAACAGTTTTCCCATCCAATTGACACTTGCCAACAATGCAAGTGTCAAACAATGTGTCGAAAATTAGTGTACAAATAACAAAGTTCACTCGATAAGAACCTTGCGACATGTACACTATGGTGTACACTTTAGTTTACACTTTGCAACGTACCCTGTTGGACAGTTTAAATTTCAAACAGTTTTCCCATTCAATTGACAGTTGACAACAATGCAAGTGTCAAACAAGGTGTCAAAAATTAGTGTACTAATAGCAAAGTTCAATCGGTAAGAACCTTGCTACATGTACACTATGGTGTACACTTTGCCACATGACATTTTCCCGCTGGACAGTTTAAATTTCAAAAAGTTTTCCCCTCCAATTGATACTTGACAACAATGCAAGTGTCAAACAGCATGTCGAAAATCAGTGTACAAATAGCAAAGTTCCATCAGTAAGAACTTTGCTACATGTACACTACGGTGTAAACTTTTGTTTACACTTTACCACGTGACATTACCCTGTTCGACAGTTTAAATTTCAAATAGTTTTCCATCCAATTGACACTTGACAACCATGTAAGTTTCAAACAACATGTCAAAAATCGGTGTACTAATAGCAAAGTTCAATCGGTAAGAACCTTGCTACATGTACACTATGGTATACAATTTAGTTTACTATTTGTCACGTGACATTATTCGGTTGGGCACTTTAAATTTCAAATATTTATCACATCCAATTGACATTTCACAACAACGCAAGTGTCAAACAACATGTCAAAAATCAGTGTACAAATAGCAAAGTTCAATCGGTAATAACCTTGGTACATGTACACTTCGGTTTAAACTTTTGTTTACACTTTGTCACGTGACATTCCCCTGTTGGACAGTTTAAAGTTGAAATGGTTTTCCCCTCCAATTGACACTAGATAACAATGTAAATGTCAAACAACGTGTTAAAAATCTATATACAAATTGCAAAGTTCAATTGGTAAGAACCTTGCGACACTTACACTATGGTGTACACTTTAATTTACACTTTGCCACGTACACCACTGGACATTTTAAATTTCAAACAATTTTCCCATCCTATTAACACTTGACAACAATGCAAATGTCAAATAATGTGTCAAAAATCAGTGTACAAATAGCGAAGTTCAATCGATAAGAACCTTGCTACATGTACACAATGGAGCAAACTTTTGATTACACTTTGCCACATGACATTAACCCGTTGGACATTTTAAATTTCAAACAGATTTCCCATCCAATTGACACTTGACAATAATGCAAGTGTCAGACAAATGGTCGAAAATTAGTGTACAAATAGCAAAGTTCAATCGGTTACAACCTTGCTACATGGACACTATGGTGTAAACTTTTGTTTACACTTTGTCACGTGATGTTACCCTGTTGTACAGTTTAAATTTTAAAAAAAATTTCCATCCAATTGACAGTCGACAACGATACACGTGTCAAATGACGTGTCCAAAATCTATGTACAAATAGCAAAGTTCAGTCGGTAATAACTTTGCGATATGTACAGAATAGTGTACACTTTAGTTTACACTTTACCACGTACCCTGCTGGATAGTTTAAATTTCAAACAGTTTTCCCATCCAATTGACACTTGATGACAGTGCAAGTGTCAAATAACGTATCAAAAATCAGCGTACCAATAGCTAAATTCAATCAGTAAGAACCTTGCTACTTGTACACTATGGTGTACACTTCTGTTTTCACTTTGCCACGTGACATTGTCCTGTTTAACAATTAAAATTTCAAATGGTTTTCCCATCTAATTGACACTTGACAACAATGCAAGTGTCAAACAATGTGTCAAAATTTAGTGTACAACTAACAAAGTTCAATCAGTAAGAACCTATGTACACTTTAGTTTACAATTTACCACATGACATTATCCTGTTTGACAGTTTAAATTTCAAACAATTTTCCCATCCAATTGACACTTGACAACAATGCAAGTGTCAAACAACGTGTCGAAAATCAGTGTACAAATAGCAAAGTTCAATCGGTAAGAACCTTGCGTCATGTACACTATGGTGTACACCTTAGTTTATACTTTGCCATGTACCCTGTTGGATAGTTTAAATTTCAAACAGTTTTCCCATCCAATTGGCACTTGACAACAATGTAAGTGTTAAACAACGTGCCAAAAATTAGTGTACCAATAGTAACGTTCCATCGGTAAAAACCTTGCTGCATGTACACTATGGTGTACACTTTAGTTTACACTTTGTCATGTGACATTATCCTATTGGACAGTTTGAATTCCTAACAATTTTCCCATCCCATTGACACTTAACAACAATGCAAGTGTCAAACAACGTGTCGAAAATTAGTGTACAAATAACAAAGTTCAATCGGTAAGAACCTTGCGACATGTACACTATGGTGTACACTTTAGTTTACACTTTGCCACGTACCCTATTGGAAAATTTAAATTTCAAACAGTTTTTCCATCCAATTGACACTTGACAACAATGCAAGTGTCAAATAACTTGTCAAAAATTCGTGTACCAATAGCAAAGTTCAATCGGTAAGAGCATTGTTACACGTACACTATGGTGTACACTTTAGTTTACACTTTGCCACGTGACATTATCCGGCTGGATAGTTTAAATTTCAAAATGTTTTCCCATCCATTTGACACTTGACAACAATGCAATTCTCAAACAACGTGTTAAAAATCAATGTATCAATAGGAATGTTCAATAGGTAAGAACCTTGCTACATGTATACCTTGGTGTACAGTTTAGTTTACACTTTGCCACGTACCTTGTTGGACGGTTTAAATTTCAAACAGTTTTCCCGACCAATTAACACTTGACAACAATGCAATTGTCAAACAACGTGTTAAAAATCAATGTATCAATAGGAATGTTCAATAGGTAAGAACCTTGCTACATGTATACCTTGGTGTACAGTTTAGTTTACACTTTGCCACGTGACATTATCCTATTGGATAGCTTAAATTGCAAATAGTTTTCCCATCCAAATGACACTTGACAACAATGCAATTATCAAACAACGTGTCAAAAATCAGTGTATCAATTGCAATGTTCAATCAGTAAGAACCTTGCTACACGTACACCATGGTGTACACTTTAGTTTACACTTTATCACGTGACATTATCCTGTTAGACAGTTTAAATTTCAACCATTTTCCCATACAATTGACACTTGACAACCATGCAAGTGTCAAACAACGTGTCAAAAATCGGTATACCAATAGCAAAGTTCAATCGGTAAGAACCTTACTACATGTACACTATGGTGTAAACTTTAGTTTACAATTTGTCACGTGACATTATCCTGTTCGACAATTTAAATTTCATATGGTTTTCCCATCCAATTGACCCTTGACAACAATGCAAGTGTCAAACAACATGTCAAAAATCAGTGTACAAATAGCAAAGTTCAATCGGTAAGAACCTTAGTACATGTACACTTCGGTGTAAACTTTTGTTTACACTTTGCCATGTGACATTACCCTATTGGAGAGTTTAAATTTCAAATAGTTTCCCCCTCCTATTGACATATGACTACAATGCAAGTGTCAAACAACGTGACAAAAATCTTCGTATAAATAGCAAAGTTCAATCGGTAAGAACCTTACGACATGTACACTATGGTGTACACTATAGTTTACACTTTGCCATGTACCCTTCTGGATAGTTTAAGTTTCAAACAATTTTCCCATCCAATTAACACTTGACAACAATGTAAATGTCAAACAATGTGTCGAAAATCAGTGTACAAATAGCAAACTTCAATCGATAAGAACCTTGCTACATGTACACTATGGAGTATACTTTTGTTTACATTTTGCCACGTGCCATTACCCTATTGGACAGTTTAAATTTCAAAAAGTTTTTCCAACCAATTGAAACTTGACAACAATACAAGTGTCAAACAACGTGTCAAAAAACTGTGTACAAATAGCAAAGTTCAATCGGTAAGAACCTCGCAACATACACACTATGGTGTACACTTTAGTATACACTTTGCCACGTACCATGTTGGGCAGTTTAAATTTCAAACAATTTTCCCATGTAATTGACACTTGACAACGGTGCAAGTGTCAAACAACATGTCGAAAATCAGTGTACAAATAGCAAAGCTCAATCAGTAAGAACCTTGTTACATGTAAACTACGGTGTAAACTTTTGTTTAACTTTGCCACCTGACATTACCCAGTTGGACAATTTAAATTTCTAACAATTTTCCCTTCAAATTGACACTTGACAATAATGCAAGTGTCAAACAACGAGTCAAAAATCCGTGTACAATTAGCAAAGTTCAAACGGTAAGAACCTTGCGACATGTACACTATGGTGTACACTTTAGTTTACACTTTACCACATACCCTGTTGGACGGTTTAAACTTCAAACAGTTTTCCCATCCAATTGACACTTGACAACAATGCAATTGTCAAACAACGTGTCAAAAATCAATGTTTTAATAGCAATGTTCAATCGATAAGAACCTTGCTACATGTACACCATGGTGTACACTTTAGTTTACACTGTGCCACGTGACAATATCCTATTGGATAGTTTAAATTTCAAATAGTTTTCCCATCCAAATGACACTTGACAACAATACAATTGTCAGACAACGTGTCAAAAATCAGTGTATCAATTGCAATGTTCAATCGGTAAAAACCTTGCTACATGTACACCATGGTGTACACTTTAGTTTACACTTCGCCACGTGACATTATCCTGTTGGACAGCTTAAATTTCAAACATTTTCCCATACAATTGACACTTGACAACCATGCAAGTGTCAAACAACGTATCAAAAACTTGTATACCAATAGCAAAGTTCAATCAGTAAGAACCTTACTACATGTACACTATGGTGTACACTTTAGTTTACAATTTGCCACGTGACATTATCCTATTGGACAGTTTAAATTTCAAATGGTTTTCCCATCCAATTGACCCTTGACAACAATGCAAGTGTTAAACAACATATCAAAAATCAGTGTGCAAATAGCAAAGTTCAATCGGTAAGAACCTTGGTACATGTACACTTCGGCGTAAACTTTTGTTTACACTTTGTCACGTGACATTCCCCTGTTGGACAGTTTAAATTTCAAATAGTTTTCCCATCCAATTGACCCTTGACAACAATGCAAGTGTTAAACCTTACTACATGTACACTATGGTGTACACTTTAGTATACACTTTGCCACGTACCATGCTGGACAGTTTAAATTTCAAATAGTTTTCCCATCCAATTGACCCTTGACAACAATGCAAGTGTTAAACCTTACTACATGTACACTATGGTGTACACTTTAGTATACACTTTGCCACGTACCATGCTGGACAGTTTAAATTTCAAATAGTTTTCCCATCCAATTGACCCTTGACAACAATGCAAGTGTTAAACCTTACTACATGTACACTATGGTGTACACTTTAGTATACACTTTGCCACGTACCATGCTGGACAGTTTAAATTTCAAATAGTTTTCCCATCCAATTGACCCTTGACAACAATGCAAGTGTTAAACCTTACTACATGTACACTATGGTGTACACTTTAGTATACACTTTGCCACGTACCATGCTGGACAGTTTAAATTTCAAATAGTTTTCCCATCCAATTGACCCTTGACAACAATGCAAGTGTTAAACCTTACTACATGTACACTATGGTGTACACTTTAGTATACACTTTGCCACGTACCATGCTGGACAGTTTAAATTTCAAATAGTTTTCCCATCCAATTGACCCTTGACAACAATGCAAGTGTTAAACCTTACTACATGTACACTATGGTGTACACTTTAGTATACACTTTGCCACGTACCATGCTGGACAGTTTAAATTTCAAATAGTTTTCCCATCCAATTGACCCTTGACAACAATGCAAGTGTTAAACCTTACTACATGTACACTATGGTGTACACTTTAGTATACACTTTGCCACGTACCATGCTGGACAGTTTAAATTTCAAATAGTTTTCCCATCCAATTGACCCTTGACAACAATGCAAGTGTTAAACCTTACTACATGTACACTATGGTGTACACTTTAGTATACACTTTGCCACGTACCATGCTGGACAGTTTAAATTTCAAATAGTTTTCCCATCCAATTGACCCTTGACAACAATGCAAGTGTTAAACCTTACTACATGTACACTATGGTGTACACTTTAGTATACACTTTGCCACGTACCATGCTGGACAGTTTAAATTTCAAATAGTTTTCCCATCCAATTGACCCTTGACAACAATGCAAGTGTTAAACCTTACTACATGTACACTATGGTGTACACTTTAGTATACACTTTGCCACGTACCATGCTGGACAGTTTAAATTTCAAATAGTTTTCCCATCCAATTGACCCTTGACAACAATGCAAGTGTTAAACCTTACTACATGTACACTATGGTGTACACTTTAGTATACACTTTGCCACGTACCATGCTGGACAGTTTAAATTTCAAATAGTTTTCCCATCCAATTGACCCTTGACAACAATGCAAGTGTTAAACCTTACTACATGTACACTATGGTGTACACTTTAGTATACACTTTGCCACGTACCATGCTGGACAGTTTAAATTTCAAATAGTTTTCCCATCCAATTGACCCTTGACAACAATGCAAGTGTTAAACCTTACTACATGTACACTATGGTGTACACTTTAGTATACACTTTGCCACGTACCATGCTGGACAGTTTAAATTTCAAATAGTTTTCCCATCCAATTGACCCTTGACAACAATGCAAGTGTTAAACCTTACTACATGTACACTATGGTGTACACTTTAGTATACACTTTGCCACGTACCATGCTGGACAGTTTAAATTTCAAATAGTTTTCCCATCCAATTGACACTTGACAACGATGCAAGTGTCAAACAACATGTTCAAAATCAGTGTACAAATAGCAAAGTTCAATCGGTAATAACCTTTCAACATGTACGCTATGCTATACATTTTAGTTTACACTTCGCCACGTATCCTGCTGGACAGTTTAAATTTCAAACAGTTTTTCCATCCAATTGACACCTGATAACAGTGCAAGTGTCAAACAACGTGTCAAAAATCAGTGTACCAATAGTAAAGTTCAATCGGTAAGAACCTTGCAACATGTACACAAGGGTGTACACTTTTGTTTTCATTTTGCCACGTGACATTATCCTGCTGGACAGTTTAAATTCCAAATAATTTTTCCATCCAATTGACACTTGACAACAATGCAAGTGTCGAACAATTTTTCGAAAATCAGTGTACAAATAGCAAAGTTCAATCAGTACAAACCATGCTACATGTGCATTATGGTATGCACTTTAGTATACACTTTGCCACGCGATATTATCCTGTTGGACAGTTTAAATTTCTAACAGGTTTCTCATCCAATTGGCACTTGACAACAATACAACTGTCAAACAACGTGTCAAAAATCATTGTACGAATAACAAAGTTCAATCGGTAAGAACCTTGTTACATGTAAACTATGGTGTAAACTTTTGTTTACATTTTACCACGTGACATTACCCTGTTTGACAGTTTAAATTTCAAACAGTTTTCCCATCCAATTGACACATCACAATAATGCAAGCGTTAAACAACGTGTCAAAAATCAGTGCACGAATAGCAAAGTTCAATCGGCAGGAACCTTGCTACATGTACACTATGGTGTAAACTTTTGTTTACACTTTACCACGTGACATTACCCTGTTGGACAGTTTAAATTTCAAACAGTCTTCCCAACCAATTAACACTTGACAACAATACAAGTGTCAAACAACGTGTCAAAAATCTATGTACAAATAGCAAAGTTTAATCGGTAAGAACCTTACAACATGTACACTATGGTGTACACTTTAATAAACACTTTGCCACGTACCATGCTAGACAGTTTAAATTTCAAATAGTTTTTCCATCCAATTGACACTTGACAACAATGCAAGTGTCAAACAACATGTCGAAAAACAGCGTAGAAATAGCAAAGTTCAATCAGTAAGAATCTCGGTACATGTACACTTCGGCGTAAACTTTTGTTTAAACTTTGCCACGTGACATTACCATGTTGGACAGTTTAAATTTCAAACAATTTTTCCTCCAATTGACACATGACAACAATACAAGTGTGAAAGAACGTGTGAAAAATCTGCGTACAATTAGCAAAGTTCAATCGGTAAGAACCTTGCTACATGTACACTATGGTGTACACTTTAGCTTATACTTTGCCAAGTACCCTACTAGACAGTCTAAATTTAAATCAGTTTTCCCCTCCAAGACACTTGACAACAATGAAAGTGTTAAACAACGTGTCAAAAATTAGTGTATCAGTAGCAAAGTTCAATTGGTAAGAACCTTGCTACATGTGCACTATGGAGTAAAATTTTGTTTACACTTTACCACGTGACATTCCCTGTTGGACAGTTTAAATTTCAAACAGTTTTCCCAACCAATTGACACTTGATGACAATACAAGTGTCAAACAACGTGTCAATAATCTGTGTACAAATAGCAAAATTCAATCGGTAAGAACCTCATGACATGTACACTATGGTGTACACTTTAGTATACACTTTGCCACGTACCATGCTGGACATTTTAAATTTCAAACGGTTTTCCCATCCAATTGACACTTGACGACAATGCAAGTGTCAAACAACATGTCGAAAAACAGCGTAGAAATAGCAAAGTTCAATCAGTAAGAATCTCGGTACATGTACACTTCGGTGTAAACTTTTGTTTAAACTTTGCCATGTGACATTACCCTGTTGGACAGTTTAAATTTCAAACAGTTTTTCCCTCCAATTGACACATGACAACAATACAAGTGTTAAAGAACGTGTCAAAAATCCGCGTACAAATATCAAAGTTCAATCGGTAAGAACCTTGCGACATGTACACTATGGTGTACACTTTAGCTTACACTTTGCCAAGTACACTGCTGGACAGTCTAAATTTAAAATAGTTTTCCCCTCCAATTGACACTTGACAACAATACAAGTGTTAAACAACGTGTCAAAAATTAGTATATTAGTAGCAAAGTTTAATCGTTAAGAACTTTGCTATATGTACACTATGGTGTAAACTTTTGTTTACACATTCTCACGTGATATTACCCTGTTGTACAATTTAAATTTCAAATAGTTTTCCCATCCAATTGACACTTGACAACGATGCAAGTGTCAAACAACATGTCCAAAATTAGTGTACAAATAGCAAAATTCAATCGGTAATAACCTTTCAACATGTACACAATAGTGTACACTTTAGTTTACACTTCGCCACTTACCCTGCTAGACAATAGTGTAAAACAATGAGTCAAAAATCAGTGTATCAATAGCAAAGTTCAATCGGTAAGAACCTTGCAACATGTACACTAGGGTGTACACTTTTGTTTTCACTTTGCCACGTGACATTATCCTGCTGGATAGTCTAAATTTCAAACAGTTTTTCCATCCAATTGACACTTGACAATAATGCAAGTGTCGAACAATGTGTCGAAAATCAGTGTACAAATAGCAAAGTTCAATCGGTAAGAACTATGCTACATGTACACTATGGTGTACACTTTAGTTTACACTTTGCCACGTGACATTATCCTATTGGACAATTTAAATTTCAAACAGTTTTCCTATCCGATTGGCACTTGACAACAATACAAGTGTCAAGCAACATGTCAAAAGTCAGTGTACGAGTAGCAAAGTTCAATCAGTAAGAACCTTGTTACATGTACACTATGGTGTAAACTTTTGTTTACATTTTGCCATGTGACATTACCCTGTTTGACAGTTTAAATTTCAAACAGTTTTCCCATCCAATTGACACATCACAACAATGCAAGTGTTAAACAACGTGTCAAAAATCAGTGTACGAATAGCCAAGTTCAATCGGTAAGAACCTTGCTACATGTACACTATGGTGTACACTTTAGTTACACATTGCCACGTGACATTATCCTATTGGACAGTTTAACTTTCAAACAATTTTTCTATCCAATTGACACTTGACAACAATGCAAGTGTCGAACAACGTGTTGAAAATCAGTGTACAAATAGCAAAGTTCAATTTGTAAAAACCATGTGACATGTACACTATGTGTACACTTTAGTTTACACTTTACCGCGCACCCTATTGGACAGTTTAAATTTCAAACAATTTTCCCATCAAATTGACATTTGACAGCAATGCAAGTGTCAAAGAACATGTCAAAAATGTGTGTACAAATAGCAAAGTTCAATCGGTAAGAACCTTACAAGATGTATACTATGGTGTAAACTTTTGTTTACACTTTACCACATGACATTACCCTGTTGGATAGTTTAAATTTCAAATAGTTTTTCCATCCAGTTGACACTTGACAATAATGTAAGTGGCAAACAACATGTCAAAAATCAGTGTACAAATAGCGAAGTTTAATCGGTAAGAACCTTGCGACATGTACACTACGGTTGTAAAACCCCAAATAATTCTAGACACCTAAGTGGCACTAAGACATGAATATTGGATGACTAAAGTATACTTCAGATTTTTAGTCTCATTTGAGTCTCATTTTCGACATAGGAAACATTCGATTTGGAAAATGATATCTAAATAAAAGTTGTAGCTCTTTGAGTTAGCTTTCCAACGCACTTTGAATTCCTCAATCGGATATCGGGAGAAGAAATTATAATAGAAACACTGAAATGTATAGCTTGATCACGAATGCACCTATGACACCTATTGAGTTTTTCAACTCACGAGTTTAATCCCGTCTCTACAGATTGAAGGAATTCTACCTCGGGCATGGATGGAGGAAAAGATGGAGAGTGATGCAACGAGCCCATGGAAATTCGGTGAATAAGTGATTTGGATTTATTTTTATGAAATGTTTTCCAATGTTGTTTCTTTAAAGTTTTGAATAACACAGAATGCGAGAACAAGTTATGTTTTCTTCAAATAAATTACATTTGTTTGTTTTGAAAAATGATTCAGTGTTTTTGTTTAAAGTATTTGAACTATTATTATTTAAATTATTATCCGAAGATGTAAGCTTCCGCTAAAACGTATACACTTGTTACTGACCCACCAGTTAAGCTAAGTAAAGTAAGTAGCGATCCGATCCACTAGGGGTCGGGGCGTTATAATGGTGTACACTTTAGCTTACACTTTGTCAAGTACCCTGCTGGACAGTCTAAATTTAAAATAGTTTTCCCATCCAATTGACACTTGACAACAATGCAAGTTTCAAACAACGTGTCAAAAATCAGTATATCAATAGCAAAGTTCAATCAGTAAGAACCTCGCTACATATACACTATGGTGTACACTTTAGTTTATTGCCACATGACATTATCCTGTTGGATAGTTTAAATTTCAAATAGTTTTTCCATCCAATTGACAGTTGAAAATAACGCAAGTGTCAAACAAAGTGTCAAAAATCAGTGTACAAATAGCAAAGTTCAAATGGTCAGAACCTTGCTACATGTACACCATAGTGTAAACTTTAATTTACACTTTACCACGTGACATTATCTTGTTGGACAGTTTAAATTTCAAATAGTTTTCCCATCTAATTGATACTTGACAACAATACAAGTGTTAAACAACGTGTCGAAAATCAGTGTACAAATAACAAAGTTCAATCGGTAAGAACCTTGCAACATGTACACTATGGATTACACTTTAGTTTACACTTTACCACGTACCCAATTGGTCAGTTTAAATTTCAAACCGTTTTTCCATCCAATTGACACTTGGCAACAATGCAAATGTCAAACAATGTGTCAAAAATCTGTATACAAATAGCAAAGCTCAATCGTTAAGAACCTTGCCACATGTACACTTTAGTTTACACTTTGCCATGAGACATTATTCTATTGGACAGTTTAAATTTCAAACAGTTTTCCCATCCAATTGACACTTGACAACAATGCAAGTGTCAAACAACGTGTCAAAAATTAGTGTACGAATAGCAAAGTTCAATCGGTACGAACCTTGTTACATGTACACTACAGTGTAAATTTTTATTTACATTTTACCACACGACATTGCCTTGCTGGACAGTTTAAATTTCAAACAGTTTTTCCATCCAATTGACACATGAGAACAATGCAAGTGTCAAATAACATGTCAAAAATCAGAGTACGAATAACAAAGTTCAATCGATAAGAATCTTGCTACATGTACACCATGGTGTACACTTTAGTTACACTTTTCCACATGATATTATCCTGTTAGACAGTTTAAATTTCAAACAATTTTTCCATCCAAATAACACTTGACAACAATGCAAGTGTCAAACAACGTGTCGATAATCAGTGTACATATACTAAAGTTCAATCGGTAAACACCTTGTGACATGTACACTATGGTGTACACTTTAGTTTACACTTTGCCACGCACCCTATTAGACAGTTTAAATTTCAAACAGTTTTTTCCTCCAATCGATACTTGACAACAATACAAGCGACAAACAAAGGGTCAAAAATCAGTGTACCAATAGCAAAGTTCAATTGGTAAGAACCTTGTTAAATGTACACTATGGAGTAAACATTTGTTTACACTTTGCCAAGTGATATTACCCTATTGGACATTTTAAATTTCAAACAGTTTTCCCATGCAATTGACACATCATAACAATGCAAGTGTCAAAAATCAATGTACGAATAGCAAAGTTCAATCGGTAAGAACCTTGCTACATGGACACAATGGTATACACTTTAGTTACACTTTGCCACGTGACACATTCTTGTTGGATAGTTTAAATTTCAAACAATTTTACCATCCAATTGACGCTTGACAACAACGCAAGTGTCAAACAACGTGTCGAAATTTAGTATACAAATAGCAAAGTTCAATCGGTAAAAATCTTCTGACATGTACACTATGGTGTACAATTTAGTTTACACTTTGCCACGCACCCTATTAAAGAGTTCAAATTTGAAACAGTTTTCCCGTCCAATTGACACTTGACAACAATCCAAGTGACAAACAACGTGTCAAAAATCAGTGTACCAATAGCAAAGTTCAATCGGTAAGAACCTTGCTACATGTACACTATGGAGTAAACTTTTGTTTACACATTGCCACGTGACTTTACGCTGTTAGATAGTTTAAATTTCAAACAATTTTCCCATCAAATTGACATTTGACAACAATGCAAGTGTCAAAGAACGTGTCGAAAATCAGTGTCAAATAGTAAAGTTCAATCGGTAAGAACCTTGCAACATGTATACTATGGTGTAAACTTTTGTTTACATTTTTCCACGTGACATTACCCTGTTGGATAGATTAAATTTCAAATAATTTTCCCATCCAGTTGACACTTGACAATAATGCAAGTGACAAACAACGTGTCGAAAATTAGTGTACAAATAGAAAAGTTAAATCGGTAAGAACCTTGCAACATGTATATTGTGGTGAAAACTTTTGTTTACACTTTGCCACGTGACATTACCCTATAGGACAGTTTAAATTTCAAATAGTTTTCCCAACCAATTGACACTTGACAATAATGTAAGTGTCAAACAACGTGTCAAAAATTAGCGTACAAATAGCGAAGTTCAATCGGTAAGAACCTTGCGACATGTACACTACGGTGTACACTTTAGCTTACACTTTGCCAAGTACCCTACTAGACAGTCTAAATTTAAAATAGTTTTTCCATCCTATTGATACTTGACAACAATGTAAGTGTCAAATAAAGTGTCGAAAATCAGTGTACAAATAGCAAAGTTCAAACGGTAAGAACCTTGCTACAAGTACACCATGGTGTAATCTTTAGTTTACACTTTGGCACGTGACATTATCCTATTGAACAGTTTAAATTTCAAATAGTTTTCCCATCTAATTGACACTTGACAACAATACAAGTGTCAAACAACGTGTCGAAAATCAGTGTACAAATAATAAATTTCAATTGGTAAGAACATTGCGACATGTACACTATGGTGTACGCTTTAGTTTACACTTTGCCACGTGCCCAGTTGGACAGTTTAAATTTCAAACAGTTTTTCCATCCAATTGACACTTGACAACAATGCAAGTGTCAAACAATGTGTCGAAAATCAGTGTACAAATAGCAAAGTTCAATCGATAAGAACCTTGCTACATGTACACTATAGTTTACACTTTGTCATGTGACATTATCCTGTTGGACAGTTTAAATTTCAAACAGTCTTTCCATCCAATTGATACTTGTCGACAATGGAAGTGTCAAACAACGTGTCAAAAATTAGTGTACGAACAGCAAAGTTCAATCGGTACAAACCTTGTTACATGTACACTATGGTGTAAATTTTTTTTACATTTTGCCACACGACATAGCCTTGCTGGACAGTTTAAATTTTAAATAGTTTTCCCATCCAATTGACACTTGAGAACAGTGCGAGTGTCAAATAACGTGTCAAAAATCAGAGTACCAATAGCAAAGTTCAATCGATAAGAACCTTGCTACATGTACACTATGGCGTACACTTTAGTTACACGTTTCAACGTGACATTATCCTGTTGGACAGTTTAAATTTCAAACAAGTTTAACATCCAATTGACGCTTGACAACAATGCAAGTGTCAAACAACGTTCCGAAAATTAGTGTACAAATAGTAAACTTCAATCGGTAAAAAACTTGTGACATGTACACTATGGTGTACACTTTAGTTTACACTTTGTCATGCACCCTATTGGACAGTTTAAATTTCAAACAATTTTTCCATCCAATTGACACTTGACAACAACGCAAGTGACAATCAACATGCCAAAAATCAGTGTACCAATAGCAAAGTTCAATCGGTAAGAACCTTGCTACATGTACACTATGGAGTAAACTTTTGTTTACACTTTGCCACGTGACTTTACCCTGTTAGACAGTTTAAATTTCAAACAATTTTCCCATTAGATTGACATTTGACAACAATACAAGTGTCAAAGAACATGTCAAAAATCAGTGGACAAATAGTAAAGTTCAATCGGTAAGAACCTTGCAACATGTATACTATGGTGTAAACTTTTGTTTACACCATACCACGTGACATTACCCTACTAGATAGTTTAAATTTCAAATAGTTTTTCCATCTAGTCGACACCTGACAATAATGCAAGTGTCAAACAACGTGTCGAAAATTAGTGTACAAATTGCAAAGTTAAATTGGTAAGAACCTTGCAACATGTATACTATGGTGTAAACTTTTATTTACACTTTGCCACGTGACATTACCCTATAGGACAGTTTAAATTTCAAATAATTTTCCAATCCAATTGACACTTGAGAATAGTGCAAGTGTCAAATAACGTGTTAAAAATCAGAGTACCAATAGCAAAGTTCAATCGATAAGAACCTTGTTACATGTACACTATGGTGTACACTTTAGTTACACTTTTCCACGTGACATTAACCTTTTGGACAGTTTAAATTTCAAACAATTTTCTCATCCAATTGACACTTGACAACAATGCAAGTGTCAAACAACGTGTCGAAAGTTAGAGTACAAATACTAAAGTTCAATCGATAAACACCTTGTGACATGTACACTATGGTCTACACTTTAGTTTACACTTTGTCACGCAACCTATTGGACAGTTTAAATATCAAATATTTTTCCCCTCCAATTGACACTTGACAACAATGTAAGTGACAAACAAAGTGTCAAAAATCAGTGTACCAATAGCAAAGTTCAATCGGTAAGAACCTTGCTACATGTACACTATGGAGTAAACTTTTGTTTACACTTTGCCACGTGACATTACCCTGTTCGACAGTTTAAATTTCAAACAGTTTTCCCATCCAATTGACACATCACAACAATGCAAGTATTAAACAACGTGTCAAAAATCAGTGTATGAATAGCAAAGTTCAATTGGTAAGAACATTGCTATATGTACACTATGGTGTACACTTTAGTTACACTTTGTCACGTGACATTATCTTGTTGGACAGTTTAACTTTCAAACAATTTTCCTATCCAATCGACACTTGACAACAATGAAAGTGTCGAACAACGTGTCAAAAATCAGTGTACCAATATCAAAGTTCAATCGGTAAAACCCATGTGACATGTACACTATGGTGTACACTTCAGCTTACACTTAGCCATGCACCCTATTGGACAGTTTAAATTTCAAATATTTTTCCTATCCAGTTGAGACTTGACAATAATGCAAGTGACAAACAAAGTGTCAAAAATCAGTGTACCAATAATAAAGTTCAATTGGTAAGTACCTTGCGACATGTATAATACGGTGCACACTTTAGCTTACACTTTGGCATGTACCCTGCTGGACAGTCTAAATTTAAAATAGTTTTCCCATCCAATTGACACTTGACAACAATGCAAGTGTCAAATAACGTGTCAAAAATCAGTGTATCAATAGCAAAGTTCAATCAGTAAGAACCTTGCTACACGTACACTATGGTGTACACTTTAGTTTATACTTTGCCACATGACATTATCCTGCTGGACAGTTTAAATTTCAAATAGTTTTCCCATCCAATTGACACTTGAAAACAATGCAAGTGTCAAACAAAATGTAGAAAATCAGTGCACAAATAGCAAAGTTCAAATGGTAAGAACCTTGCTACATATACACCGTGGTGTATACTTTAGTTTACACTTTGCCACGTGACATTAACCTGTTGGACAGCTTAAATTTCAAATAGTTTTCCCCATCTAATTGACACTTGACTACAATACAAGTGTCAAACAACGTGTCGAAAATCAGTGTACAAATAGCAAAGTTCAATCGGTAAGAACCTTGTGACATGTACACTATGGTGTACGCTTTAGTTGACACTTTACCACGTACCCAGTTGGACAGTTTAAATTTCAAAATTTTTTTCCATCCAATTGACACTTGACAACAATACAAGTTTCAAACAATGTGTCAAAAATCAGTGTACAAATAGCAAAGTTCAATCGGTAAGAACCTTGCTACATGTATACTATGGTGTGCACTTTAGTTTACATTTTGTCGTGTGACATTATCCTGTTGGACAATTTAAATTTCAAACAGTCTTCCCATCCAATTGACACTTGACAAAAATGCTAGTGTCAAACAACGTGTCAAAAATCAGTGTACGAATAGCAAAGTTCAATCGGTAAGAACATTGTTACACGTACACTATGGAGTAAACTTTTGTTTTTACACTTGGCCACGTGACATTACCCTGTTCGATAGTTTAAACTTCAAACAATGTTCCCATTAAATTGACATTTGTCAACAATGCAAGTGTCAAAGAACGTGTCAAAAATCAGTGTACGAATAGCAAAGTTCAATCGGTAAGAACCTTGCTACATGTACACTATGGTGCACACTTTAGTTACACTTTGCCACGTGACATTATCATGTTGGACAGTTTAACTTTCAAACAATTTTCCTATCCAATTGACACTTGACAACAACACAAGTGTTAAACAACGTGTCGAAAATCAGTGTACAAATAGTAAAGTTCAATCGGTAAAAACCATGTGACATGTACACTATGGTGTACGCTTTAGTTTACACTTTGCTACGCACCCTATTTGAAAGTTTAAATTTCAAACAGTTTTCCCGTCCAATTGACACTTGACAACAATACAAGTGACAAACAAAGTGTCGAAAATCAGTGTTCCAATAGCAAAGTTCAATCGGTAAGAACCTTGCTACATGTACACTATGGAATAAACTTTTGTTTACACTTTACCACGTGACATTACCCTGTTCGACATTTTAAATAACAAACAGTTTTCCCATCAAATTGACACTTGACAACAATGCAACTGTTAAACAACGTGTCGAAAATCAGTGTACAAATAGCAAAGTTCAATCGGTAAGAACCTTGCGACATGTACACTATGGTGTACACTTCAGTATACACTTTGCGACGTACCATGCTGGACAGTTTAAATTTCAAACAGTTTTCCCATTCAATTGACACTTGACAACAATGGAAGTGTCGAACAACATGTCGAAAATCAGTGTACCAATAGCAAAGTTCAATTAGTAAGAACCTCGGTAAATGTACACTTCGGTGTAAACTTTTGTTTAAACTTCACCACGTGACATTACCCTGTTGGACAATTTAAATTTCAAACAATTTTCCCCTCCAATTGACACATGACAACAATACAAGTGTCAAAGAGTGTGTCAAAAATCTGCGTACAAATAGCAAAGTTCAATCGGTAAGAACCTTGCGACATGTACACTGTAGTGTACATTTTACCTTACACTTTGCAAAGTACCCTACTGGACAGTCTAAATTTAAAACAGTTTTCTCCTCCAATTGACACTTGACAACAATGCAAGTGTTAAACAACGTGTCAAAAATCAATGTATCAATAGCAAAGTTCAATCGGTAAGAACCTTGCTACATGTACACTATGGTGTACACTTTAGTTTACACTTTGCCACATAACATTATCCTGTTGGACAGTTTAAATTTCAAACAATTTTTTCATCCAATTGACACTTCACAATAGTGCATGTGTCAAACACCATGTCGAAAATCAATGTACAAATAGAAAAGTTCAATCGGTAGGAACTTTGCTACATATACACTATGATGTAAACTTTTGTTTACACTTTGTCACGTGATATTACCTTTTTGTACAGCTTAAATTTCAAACAGTTTTCCCATCCAATTGACACTTGACAACAATGCAAGTGTCAAACAACGTGTCCAAAATCTGTGTACAAATAGCAAAGTTCAATCGGTAATAACCTTTCGACATTTACACAATAGTGTACACTTTAGTTTACACTTTGCCACGTACCCTGCTGGACAGTTTAAATTTCAAACAGTTTTCCCATCCAATTGACACTTGATAATAGTGCAAGTGTCAAACAACGTGTCAAAAATCAGTGTACCAATAGCAAAGTTCAATCGGTAAGAACCTTGCAACATGTACACTAGGGTGCACACTTTTGTTTTCACTTTGCCACGTGACATTATCCTGTTGGATAGTTTAAATTTCAAACAGTTTTTCCATCCAATTGACACTTGACAACAATGCAAGTTTCGAACAATGTGTAGAAAATCAGTGTACAAATAGTAAAGTTCAATCGGTAAGAACCATGCTACATGTACACTATGGTGTGCACTTTAGTTTACACTTTGTCACGTGACATTATCTTGTTGGACAGTTTAAATTTCAAACAGTTTTCCCATCCAATTGGCACTTGACAACAATACAAGTGTCAAACAACATGTCAAAAATCAGTGTACGAATGGCAAAGTTCAATCGGTAAAAAACTTGGGAAATTTACACTATGGTGTACATGTTGCACAGTTTAAATTTTAAACAATTTTACCATCCAATTGAATCTTGAAACAATGCAAGTGTCAAACAACGTGTCCAAAATTAGTGTGCAAATAGCAAAGTTCAATCGGTAAAAAACTTGGGACATGTACACTATGGTGTACACTTTAGTTTACACTTTGCCACGCACCCTATTCGATAGTTTAAATTTCAAACAGTTTTGCCATCCAATTGACACTTGACAACAATGCAAGTGATAATCAACGTGCCAAAAATCAGTGTACCAATAGCAAAGTTCAATCGGTAAGAACCTTGCTACACGTACACTATGGAGTAAACTTTTGTTTACACTTTACCACGTGACTTTACCCTGTTAGACAGCTTAAATTTCAAACAATGCTCCCATCAAATTGACATTTGACAAGATTGCAAGTGTCAAAGAACGTGTCGAAAATCAGTGTACAAATAGCAAAGTTCAATCGGTAAGAACATTGCAACATGTATACTATGGTGTAAATTTTTCTTTACACTTTACCACGTGACATTACCCTGTTGGATAGTTTAAATTTCAAATATTTTTTCCATCCAGTTGACACTTGACAATAATGCAAGTGTCAAACAACGTGTCGAAAATTAGTGTACAAATAGCAAAGTTAAATTGGTAAGAACCTTGCAACATGTATACTATGGTGTAAACTTTTGTTTACACTTTGCCACGTGACATTACCCTGTAGGACAGTTTAAATTTCAAACAAATTTCCAATCCGATTGACACTTGAGAGCAGTGCAAGTGTCAAATAACGTGTCAAAAATCAGGGTACCAATAGCAAAGTTCAATCGATAAGAACCTTGCTACATGTACACTATGGTTTACACTTTAGTTACACTTTTCCACGTGACATTAACCTGTTGGACAGTTTAAATTTTAAACAATTTTCCTATCCAATTGACACTTGACAACAATGCAAGTGTCAAACAACGTGACGAAAATCAGTGTACAAATACTAAAGTTCAATCAGTAAACATCTTGTGACATGTACACTATGGTGTACACTTTTGTTTACACTTTGCCACGCACCCTATTGGACAGTTTAAATTTCAAACAGTTTTCCCGTCCAATTGACACTTGAAAACAATGTAAGTGACAAACAAATTCTCAAAAATCAGTGTACCAATAGCAAAGTTCAATCGGTAATAACCTTGCTACATGTACACTATGGAGTAAACTTTTGTTTACACTTTGCCACGTGACATTACCCTGTTCGACAGTTTAAATTTCAAAAATTTTCCCATCCAATTGACACATCACAACAATGTAAGTGTTAAGCAATGTGTCAAAAATCAGTGTACGAATAGCAAAGTTCAATCGGTAAGAACCTTGCTACATGTACACTATGGTGTAAACTTTAGTTACACTTTGCCACGTGACATTATCCTGTTGGACAGTTTAACTTTCAAACTATTTTTCTATCCAATTGACACTTGACAACAATGCAAGTGTCGAACAACGTGTCAAAAATCAGTGTACGAATAGCAAAGTTCAATCGGTAAAAATCATGTGACACTTGACAACATGCAAGTGACAAACAACGTATCAAAAATCAGTGTACCAAGCAAAGTTCAATTGGTAAGAACCTTGCTACATATACACTATGGAGTAAACTTTTGTTTACACTTTGCCACGTGACTTTACCCTATTAGACAGTTTAAATTTCAAACAATTTTCTCATCAAATTGACATTTGACAACAATGTAAGTGTCAAATAACGTGTCGAAAATCAGTGTACAAATAGCAAAGTTCAATCGGTAAGAACCTTGTAACATGTATTCTATGGTGTAAACTTTTGTTTACTCTTTACCAGGTGACATTAGCCTATTGGATAGTTTAAATTTCACATAGTTTTCGCATCTAGTTGACAATTGACAATAATGTAACTGTCAAACAACGTGTCGAAAATTAGTGTACAAATAACAAAGTTAAATCGGTAAGAACCTTGCAACTTGCATACTATGGTGTAAACTTTTGTTTACACTTTGCCACATGACATTACCCTATAGGACAGTTTAAATTTCAAGCAGTTTTCCCAACCAATTGACATTTGACAATAATGTAAGTGTCAAAAATCAGTGTACAAATCGCGAAGTTCAATCGGTGAGAACCTTACGAAATGTACACTACAATGTATACTTTAGATTACACTTTGCCAAGTACCCTGCGGACAATCTAAATTTAAAATAGTTTTCCCATCCAATTGACACTTGATAATAATGCAAGTGTCAAACAACGTGCCAAAAATCAGTTATCAATAGCAAAGTTCAATCAGTAAGAACCTTACACCATGTACACCATGTACACCATGGTGTACACTTGCTACATGTACACCATGATGTACACTTTAGTTTACACTTTGCCACATGACATTATCCTGTTGGACAGTTTAAATTTTAAATAGTTTTCCCATCCAATTGACACTTGTAAACAATGCAAGTGTCAAACAAAGTGTCGAGAATCAGTGTACAAATAGTAAAGTTCAAACGGTAAGAACCTTGCTACATGTACACCATGGTGTACACTTTAGTTTACACTTTGCCACATGACATTATCCTGTTGGGCAGTTTAAATTTCAAATAATTTTTCCATCTAATTGACACTTGACAACAATACAAGTGTCAAACAACGTGTTGAAAATCAGTGTACATATAGCAAAGTTCAATCGGTAAGAACCTTGCGACATGTACACTATGGTGTACACTTTAGTTTATACTTTTCCACGTACCAAGTTGGACAGTTTAAATTTCAAACAGTTTTCCCTTCCAATTGACACTTGACAATAATGCAAGTGTCAAACAATGTGTCGAAAATCAGTGTACAAATAGCAAAGTTCAATCGGTAAGAACCTTGCGACATGTACGCTATGGTGTACACTTTAGTTTACACTTTGTCATGTGACATTATCCTGTTGGACAGTTTAAACTTCAAACAATCTTCCCATCCAATTGACACTTGACAACAATGCAAGTGTCAAACAACGTGTCAAAAATGAGTGTACCAATAGCAAAGTTCAATTGGTAAGAACTTTGTTATATGCACACTATGGAGTAAACTTTTGTTTACACTTTGCCACGTGACATTACCCTGTTGGACAATTAAAATTTCAAACAGTTTTTCCATCCAATTGACACATCACAACAATGCAAGTGTCAAACAACGTGTCAAAAATCATTATACGAATAGCAAAGTTCAATCAGTAAGAACCTTGCTACATGTACACTATTGTGTACACTTTAGTTACAATTTGCCACGTGACATTATCCTGTTGGACAGTTTAACTTTCAAACAATTTTCCTATCCAATTGACACTTGACAACAATGCAAGTGTCAAACAACGTGTCGAAAATCAGTGTACAAATAGTAAAGTTCAATCGATAAAAACCATGTGACATGTACACTATGTTGTACAATTTAGTTTACACTTTGCCACGTACCCTATTGGACAGTTTAAATTTCAAATAGTTTTTCCTTCCTATTGACACTTGACAGCAATGCAAATGACAAGCAAAGTGTCAAAAATCAGTGTGCAAATAGTAAAGTTCAATCGGTAAGAACCTTGCTACATATACACTATGGAGTAAACTTTTGTTTACATTTTTCCACGTGACATTACCCCGTTCGATAGTTTAAATTTCAAAAAAATTTCCCGTCAAATTGACACTTGACAACAATGCAAGTGTCAAACAACGTGTCGAAAATCAGTGCACAAATAGCAAAGTTCAATCGGTAAGAACCTTGCAACGTGTACACTATGTTGTAAACTTTTGTTTACAGTTTATCACGTGAAGTTACCCTGTTGGATAGTTTAAATTTCAAATAGTTTTCCCATCCAGTTGACACTTGACAATAATGCAAACGTCAAACAACGTGTCGAGAATCAGTGTACAAATAGCAAAGTTCAATAGGTAAGAACCTTGTGACATGTATACTATGGTGTAAACTTTTGATTACACTTTGCCATGTGACATTACCCTGTTGGTCAGTTTAAATTTCGAATAGTTTTTCCAACCAATTGACACTTGACAATAATACAAGTGTCCAACAACGTGTCAAAAATCAGTGTACAAAATAGCGATGTTCAATAGGTAAGAACCTTGGGAATTATACACTATGGTATACACTTTAGTTTATACTTTCCAACGTACCCTCCTGGACAGTCTAAATTTAAAATAGTTTTCACATCCAATTGACACTTGACAACAGTGCAAGTATCAAATAACATGTCAAAAATCAGTGTATCAATAGCAAAGTTCAATCAGTAAGAACCTTGCTACATGTACAGCATGGTGTACACTTTAGTTTACACTTTGCCACGTGACATTATCTTGCTGAAAAGTTTAAATTTCAAACAGTTTTCCCATCCAATTGACACTTGACAACAATGCAAGTGTCAAATAACGTGTCGAAAATCAGTGTAGAAAAAGCAAATTTCAATCGGTAAGAACCTTGGAACATGTATACAATAGTGTAAACTTTTGTTTATACTTTGCCACGTGACATTACCTTGTTGGACAGTTTAAATTTCAAAAAATTTTCCCATCCAGTTGACACTTGACAACAATGCAAGTGTCAAACAACATGTTAAAAATTAGTGTACAAATAGCAAAGTTCAATCGGTAAGAGCCATGCGACTTGTACACAAATCAAATTGACTAGAATTTCACAAGGGTTTGGTTCATTGGCACCTTTCCAATCAAGTTTAACTAAAATTTCATCAAGATTTAGTTCATTGGCATGTTTCTAAGCTAATTTGACAAAAATTTCACATAGGTTTGGTTCATTGGAGCGTTTCCAATCAAAATTGACTAAAATTTCATTGGAATTTAGTTCATTGGCAAATTGACTAAAATTTCGCTATTATTTTATTTGTTAGTGAGATTCCAATCAAATTTGACTAAAATTTCATCGGGATTTTGTTAATTGGCTTGTTTCTAATTAAATTTGACTAAAATTTCACCAGGATTTTGTTTGTTAGTGCGCTTCCAATCAAATTTGACTAGAATTTCATCTGAATGTTGTTCCATGGCGCGTTCCCAATCAAATTTGATTAAAATTTCATCGGAATTTAGTTCTTTGACATGTTTCTAATCAAATTTGACAAAAATTTCACCAAGGTTTTGTTCGTTAGAGCTTTTTCAATCAAATTTGACCAAAATTTCCTCTGAATTTTATTCATTGATGTGTTTTCAATCAAATCTGACTACAATTTCACATGAGTTTAGTTCATTGGCGCGTTTCCAATCAAATTTGCCTAAAATTTCACATGACTTTAGTTCATTGGCACATTTCGAATCAAATTTGACTAAAATATCATGATACTTTTCATTGGTACAATTTCAATCAAATTTGACTAAAATTTCACTTAGGTTTCATTCATTGGTGTGTATAAAATCAAATTAAACTAAAATTTCAACTGAATATTGATTGTTGATACGTTTCCCATCAAATTTGACTAAAATTTCACTTGGATTTTGTTCATTGGCGTGCTTCAAATCAAATTTGACTAAAATCTCATCTAAATTTTATTCATTGGCACATTTTCCTTCAAATTTAACTAAAATTTCACATGGGTTTGGTTCATTAGCACATTTCCAATCAAATTTGACTAAAATTTCAGCGGGATTTAGTTCATTGGCATGTTTCAAATCCAGCTCGACAAAAATTTCGTCTGCATTTTGTTCATTGGCTAAAATTTCACATGAATTTAGTAAATTGGCACATTTCCAATCAAATTTGACTAAAATTTCAGGCGGATTTTCGTTGACACAATTCCAATCAAATTTGACTAAAATTTCTCTTGGGTTTCATTCTTTGGCATGTATCAAGTCAAATTTGACTAAAATTTCATCTGAATATTGTTTGTTGGCGCGTTTCCAATCAAATTTAACTAAAATTTCACATGGGTTTGGTTCATTGGCGCGTTTCCAATCAAATTTGACTAAAATTTCACATGACTTTGGTTCATTGGCACATTTCAAATCAAATTTGACTAAAATTTCAAGCGGGTTTTTTCATTGCCACAATTCCAATCAAATTTGACTAAAATTTTACTTGGGTTTCATTCATTGGCATGCATCAAATCAAATTTGACTAAAATTTCACATGGTTTGGTTCATTGGCGCAATTTTAATAAAATTTAACTAAAATTTTACGGAGATTTAGTTCATTGGCCTGTTTCAAATCAAACTCGACCAAAATTTTGTCTGCATTTTCTTCATTGCACGTTTCAATCAAATTTGACTAAAATTTCACATGAGTTTGGTTAATTGGAACGTTTCCAATCAAATTTGACTAAAATTTCAGATAACTTTTTATTGGCGCAATTCCAATCAAATTTAACTAAAATTTCACTTGAGTTTCGTTCATTGGCATGTATTAAATCAAATTCGACTAGAATTTCTACTGAATTTTGTTTGCCAATCAAAATTGATTAAAATTTTACATGGGTTTGGTTTATTGGCACATTTTCAATCAAGTAATTTTGACTAGAATTTCACACGATTTTGGTTCATTGGCGCATTTTGAATCAAATTTGACTAAACTTTCAAGCGTATTTTTTTGTTGCCGCATTTCCATTAAAATTTGACTAAAATTTCACATGAGATTTGTTCATTAGAGGGTTTTCCAATCAAATTTGTCTAAAATTTTACCTGTGTTTCGTTCATGGGCTTGTATCAAAAATTTCGCCATGATTTTCGTTCATTAACGTGTATCAAATAAAATTTGGCTAAAATTTCATTTAAATTTTGTTCGTTGGCGAGTCTCCAATCAAATTTTACCAAAATTTCCTATGGTTTTGGTTCATATCCACATTTCCATTAAAATTTAACTAAAATTTCACCAGAATTTAGTTCATTGGTAGGTTTCTAATCAAATTTGACTAAAATTTCACCCAAATTTTGTTCGTTCATGCGTTTCAAATCGAATTTGACTAAAATTTCATCTGGATTTTGTTCATTGGCGCATTTTCAATTTGT
>NW_019258596.1:36390-38020 GCF_002742605.1 Olea europaea var. sylvestris
CAAATTTGATTAAATTTCAAGCGAATTTTTTCATTGACTAGTTTTCATTCAAATTTAACTAAAGTTTCACTGGGATTTTGTTAATTAGTGTGTTTCTAATCAAATTTGACTAAAATTTCACCCTAATTTTGTTCGTTAGTCCTTTTCCAATCGAATTTAACTAAAATTTCATATAGATTTTGTTCATTGGAGCGTTTCCAATCAAATTGGACAACAATTTCACACCACTTTGGTTCATTAGCACATTTCGAATCAAATTTAACTAAACTTGCTAGCGAATTTTTTCGTTGGCGCGTTTCCATTCAAATTTGACTAAAATTTCACATGAGTTTTGGTTATTGGAGTGTTTCCAATCAAATTTGACTAAAATTTTACCAAGATTTCATTCATTGGTGTGTATCAAATCAAATTTGGCTAAAATTTCATCTAGATTTTTTTCATTTACGCGTTTTCAATCAGGTTTGACTAAAATTTCACCCAAGTTCGGTTCATTGGCGGGTTTACGTTCAAATTTCACTAAAATTTCACATGACTTTGGTTCATTTGCACATTTTAAATCAAATTTGACTACAATTTTATGTGGGTTTTTCGTTGGACGTTTTCAATCAAATTTAACTGAGATTTCACAAGGGTTTGGTTCATTGGCGCGTTTCCAATCAAATTTGACTTAAATTTCACTGGAATTTTGTTCATTGGTGAGTTTGTAATCAAATTTGACTAAAATTTCACCAAGATTTTGTTCGTTAGTGTGCTTCAAAACAAACTAGCCTGAAACTTGATCAGCATTTTGTTTATTGGCGTGTTTCCAATCAAATTTGATTAAAATTTCATCAGGATTTAGTTCATTGTCGCATTTCTACTCAAATCTAACTAAAATTTCACTTAGATTTTGTTCATTGGCGCGTTTTCAATCAAATTTGACTAAAATTTCTGTTACCTAGGTTCATTGGCACATTACGAAACAAATTTAAATAAAATTTCTAGTGGTTTTTTAGGTTGGCTCATTTCAAATCAAATTAGACTAAATTTTTACATAAATTTTATTCATTGGTGTGTTTTCAATCAAATTTGACTAAAATTTCACCGAATTTCTCTCATTGGCGCGTTTCTAATCAAATTTGTATAAAATTTCACCTGGATTTTATTCATTAGCGCGTTCCCAATCAAATTTGATGAAAAATTAACCTGATTTTGGTTCATTGACGCATTCAAATCAAATTTAAATAAAATTTCAAGCGGGTTTTTTTGTTGGTGCGTTTCCAATCAAATTTGACTAAAATTTCACATGAGTTTTGTTCATTGGCGTGTTTTCAATCAAATTTGACTGAAATTTCACTTGGATTTCATTCATTGGCGTGTTTCTAGCGTGTTTCTAATCAAATTTGACTAAAATTTCATAAGGATTTTGTTCTTTAGAGCATTTCCAATCAAATTTGATTAAAATTTCACCTGAATTTTGTTCATTAGCACTTTTCCCATCAAATTTGATGAAAATTTTACTTGAGTTTGGTTCATTGGTGTATTCGAATCAAATTTGACTAAAATTTTGTGTGACTTTGGTTTATTGGCACATTTCGAAACAAATTTAAATAAAATTTCAAGCGGGTTTTTTCGTTGGCGTGTTTCCAAT
>NW_019258597.1:0-1081 GCF_002742605.1 Olea europaea var. sylvestris
GTCCGTTTTGGGCCCATAAGTACTTTTTGGAAATGTAGCGACCGTTTTGGATTGAACTTACAACTTCGTCGTGACGTTCGAGGAATTTCGGCCATTTTTCGAAAGAATGAGCACTTTCATATTTGGAACGCTTGGATAGTCGGTGTACGAAGAATTGAGCGTAACTTTTGCACCCGATGTCCGTTTTTGGCCCATAAGTACTTTTAGGAATTGTAGCGACCGTTTTGGATTGAACTCACAACTTCGTCGTGACGTTCGAGGGATTTCGGCAATTTTTTGAAAGAATGAGTACTTTTATATTTGGAACGCTTGGATTGTCGGCGTTCGAAGAATTGAGCGTAACTTTTGCACACGATGTCCGTTTTGGGCCCATAAGTACTTTTAGGAAATGTAGCGACCGTTTTGGATTGAACTCACAACTTTATCGTGACGTTCAAGGGATTTCAGCCATTTTTCGAAAGAATGAGCACTTTTATATTTGGAACGCTAGGATAGTCGGCGTTCGAAGAATTGAGCGTAACTTTTGCACACGATGTCCGTTTTAGGCCCATAAGTACTTTTAGGAAATGTAGCGACCGTTTTGGATTGAACTCACAACTTCATCGTGACGTTCGAGGGATTTCGACCATTTCTCGAAAGAATGAGCACTTTTATATTTGGAACGCTAGGATAGTCGGCGTACGAAGAATTGAGCGTAACTTTTGCACACGGCGTCCGTTTTGGGCCCATAAGTACTTTTTGGAAATGTAGCGACCGTTTTGGATTGAATTCAAAACTTCATCGTGACGTTCGAGGGATTTCGACCATTTCTCGAAAGAATGAGCACTTTTTTATTTGGAACGCTAGGATAGTCGGCGTGCGAAGAATTGAGCCTAAATTTTGCACACGGCGTCCGTTTTTGGCCCATAAGTACTTTTTGGAAATGTAGTGACCGTTTTGGATTGAACTCACAACTTCATCGTGACGTTCAAGGGATTTCAGCTATTTTTCGAAAGAACGAGTACTTTTATATTTGGAACTCTTGTATAGTCGGCGCACGAATAATTGAGCGTAACTTTTGCACACGATGTCCGGTTTAGGC
>NW_019258598.1:0-1081 GCF_002742605.1 Olea europaea var. sylvestris
CTCTCCATTGCTACAACACACACACCACCAAAAACGGCTGGAAGATAAATACATATATATAGGTTAGTTTATATATAGGTTAGTTTAGGTCACTCTAATTGGGGTTCACTAAGTGGGCTACCAATTAACCTAAACTAATGGGCCAATATTCAACTCCACATTAATCACTAAATGGTCCAACTAACCAAATAATCATCCAACCCAAACCCGAATCATCCAAAAGTGTAGTTCATCTCCGAGTCGAGCCAAGTCCATGGTATCGATAAATAATCTGACAACTGTTTTAAATCATCGCCCGGATTATTGGGTATCATAAAACCCAACAATCTCCACCTTGATGCCCAATAATCTGCAAGCAACCAAAACACACAGTTTATACTTGCACAATCAAAATAATCCAATAAAATTGGAATAACAGACCTTACCTCATGTTTCCAATTTGAAACACATATGATACTTGCTCCATGTACACACCAGGGCTAAGGTCAAGAACACTCAAATAGAAACAATTATTCACAGTGAACAAACAATCATGCGATGAAGATATATATAGGATAACACGCACAAAGATCTTTTCAAAACCACATTCACACAAAAACCACAGATTAACACTTAGTTAATCAACACACGGTCATGCAGATATGCAACAAATGCATAAATGACCCCATGAAAAATCTTACCACACTTATCCTATTCCATTTCGTGCTACTCACACCTCGAGAACACATATCTCCTCTCATCGCCCACCATACTCACTAAACCAATCACTTAACTCATGTCTAACTGGCAAGTCACAATAGATCCTAAGCTCTCGGGATAATCCTCTATCACCAATCACTTCTCCCAACCTACGTGAATAATGGGATTCCACCTTACAGAAGTGATAGAAGTGCCTCTCTCACACTCCACATGTACAGGGTCTCTTTCACAAATAAAGGATTCTACACATTTGATCACATCTTCACTTGTGATACAAATGTCACACTCTACATCCCTCATGCATATCACCAATGCACCTCTAGGCATCTATACTCCATCTTACCAAAAGACATCCAACTCACTGCTAATGCATCTCAAACTC
>NW_019258599.1:0-1081 GCF_002742605.1 Olea europaea var. sylvestris
TTTAATTTAAGCAGACACACAAAAATATTTTATGCAAATATCGATAAAATTAATGAAGTATACATTATCACCCCCTTGTTTGTATAGATTAAAAATTACATGTCTCACTTTGAATTAAAAAAAATGGTTTTGTGTTTCTTATAATAGTTTCAATGATGACCTTTCCAATTTTCTCTCAATGCTATTGTCGTACTCTTTTATATAATCAATATGGAATGCGGCCATACAATTCAAATAGTTAATATGCACAAATTATCATAATTAACCCATACTAGTCTATGATGCTATAAAATTGAAAGACACAGTAAGTAGAAGAATTAACTATTCATTTCCAGATGTACAATCATAACTTTAAGCTTAAAAAGCCCATCAAACACATAACACTTTTCTACAACATTCAACTCTTCAAAAAAATGACTTTATCTAACATGATGATTATATGAAAACTGCTTATTTAGTAAGGACTTAGAATCTTGGTTCTTGTGAATTTTAGACTTGTACAACACATTTTTAAGAGTTAACTCCTTCCTATAAGTCATTTCAATACCATCTGGCCTTGACCCTTACTCTCTGATGTAACTGAGTTTCCCATAAATAGCTTCTATCCATTTTGTTGCTTTAAGAGAATTGAACAACTCCTTATCAAAACAAACATGTCATGGTAGCACCGATATCAATCCACTACTCATTTGAATTTAAACCTACCAAGTTCACTTCAGAATTATTGTTTTCGGGCTTATTTCATATATATAATGTGTGATGTTGTCAACCAAATTTGCTTCTTTCTTATCATTCTTATGTAACAATCTGTGTTATGAAGATTATGATTTACTTAGTCACAATTTTTGAGATTTTTCTTGGAAACTCCTCATTTTGGTCCTGGCTATAATTACTTGGCAGTAGAGAGAAATTTCAAATCGAGTATGTACACACAATGTTCTTGAAAAGGATTTGTCCTATCACCATAGTGGTGTCAACGAGCCGAGCTTTTCGCGAATCGAAATTCGAGGCTAGAGCTCTACAAAAGTAAAATGGTCCAAACTTTTTTATGAGCCCAAGCAGAGCTGAGCTTTTGCTTAGC
>NW_019258600.1:0-1081 GCF_002742605.1 Olea europaea var. sylvestris
ATTTCATATGAGTTTTATTAAATGGCGCGTTTTCAATCAAATTTGGGTAAAACTTCATCTGAATTTTGTTCATTGGTGCGTTTTCAATAAAATTTGACTAAAATTTCATATGAATTTAGTTAATTGGCATGTTTCCAATCAAATTTGACCAAAATTTCAATTGAGTTTGATTGTTGGCGTGTTTCCAATCAAATTTGATTAAAATTTCGTCTGAATTTTGTTCATTAGTGCGCTTCCAATCAAATTTGACTAGAATGTCACTTGAGTTTGGTTCATTGACGCATTTTCAATTAAATTTGACTAAAATTTCCTCTGGAGTTTGTTCATTGTTGCGTTCCCAATCAAATTTGACTAAAATTTCACATGGATTTAGCTCATTAGCACGTTTCCAATCAAATTTGACTAGAATTTAACATGAGTTTGATTCATTGGTGCGTTTCCAATCAAATTCGACTAAAATTTTACCTGGATTTTCTTCATTGGCGTGTTTTCAATCAAATTTGACTAAAATCTCACTTAGGTTTGGTTCATTGGCGCATTTCCAATCAAATTAGACTAAAATTTCGTCTGAATTTTGTTCATTGGTGCGCTTCCAATCAAATTTCACTTGAATTTTGTTCATTGGCGTGTTTCCAATCAAATTTGACTAAAATTTCACTTGAGTTTGATTCATTGGCACGTTTCCAATCAAATTTGACCAAAATTTTGTCGAGATTTTTTTCATTTTCGCACTTGAAATCAAATATGACTACAATTTCATCTGAATTTGGTTAAATGGCTCGTTTTCATTCAAAATTGAGTACAATTTCATCTGGATTTGTTCATTGGCACGTTTCCAATTAAATTTGACTAAAATTTTATTAGCGTGTTTCTATCAAATTTGACCAAACTTTCAGCTGGGCTATTTCATTGCCGTGTTTCCAACCTAATTTGACTAAAATTTCGCTTAAGTTTAGTTCATTGGTGCGTATCCAATCAAATTTAACTAAAATTTCGTTTGAATTTTTTTCATTGTCCCGCTTCAAACCAAATATGACTACAATTTCATCTGAGTTTTATTAAATGGTGCATCTTCAATCAA
>NW_019258601.1:0-1081 GCF_002742605.1 Olea europaea var. sylvestris
ACATTAGTTAGTTAGGTTTATTTGTTTGTTTTTTTGTGTGATATTTAAAAAGCAATTGAAAATGTCAAAAAATATATTTTCTTGTTTTATGTGTGGTTGTGTAAGTTGGACAGGCTTGACGCTAATTGAAATTGTTAGGAATTGTTTTTATTTCATGAATTTTGAATAAGTAATGCGATTGCTTTTTTGCTAATTCAACATTTGTTTATGTGAGATTGCATTATATTGAGCACAATAGTCATTCTAGTTATGAGCTATTTCTGAATTGATTACATTGATAGAATAAATTGAATGAACTTAGGTTTTTATAAACCAAGATCATGTTATGTAGATCACAACTTAACCTATTGAAAGGAATAGTTTGGAGTGATTGATCTGGTATTGGAAGCTACTTAGATATATGTTAATTTCGTGTATGTTGAATATTTGTGTGGAATATTTTTTGCTAACAAGTAGAACCTAGATAGTAACCATCTCTACTAGGGTTTGATTCCAATGACTTTTCTAAAAATAATAAAAGGTATCGCACTAGCTGTGGCACATAAGAAAGGGTTATCTGCATGGCTTTGTGAAGCTAGTCTTAAGTAATTCAGCCTCATTCATCACCAATGTTTAGAAGATAATCTATCGAAGAAAAAGGTTGTCTGCATTGTGGACTGAAAAACTGCATTTAATAACCAAAGAAAGATCCCAAAAATGGAAGAAGAGTCATAATAAAAAAAATGACAAAGTGTGTTAAGGCAGTGAAAAAATAATTATAAGCACTATTTCTACCCGACTAAGCCTGAGATACTTAATTTGGGATTTAGACTTCTAGTTAGGGTTATTATCCTATTTGAGGCTTTGACTTACAATTGAACGTAAGTTCTTCAGATTGAAATACTGTATGACGTAATGGAGATCTTGAGCTATATTCAGTAGTTTACAGAATCAGGAACCTAGTTTGGTTTGTCACATGAACTGAATGGGAGAGACGGAGGTTGAGACATTCTAACTGTAGGAGAATCATCGCATATCGAGTTAGTGACTTTCATTGGTGAAATCTAACTAAACTTGAGCAAGAAAGGAAAGATTATTATGT
>NW_019258602.1:0-1081 GCF_002742605.1 Olea europaea var. sylvestris
ATTAACTATTCGAAGTCCCAAACGAAGGAATTTGGCTAAAATGCCGTGATCCCAATTCTGTGCCACGAGTACAATTAAGCGTGTCGTTTCCAATTAACCTGCCGAATTTCGGCCCTTTCCGACACCATCGAGACAAATGAAAAAATTGGTCCTCGTGCGGTTTTTCTTCGTTAATTTTCTGTCCAGCACTTCTTTAACCTGACATAATTAATAGAAAAATTAATTATTCGGAGACCCAAACGAAGGAATTTGGCTTAAAACCCGTGATCTCGGGTCTATGCCTCGAGTCCAATTTCGTGGGCCGTTTCCAATCAACCTACCAAATTTCAGCCAATTCTGACACCATCGTGACAAATGATAATATTGCCCCTGGTCTGGTTTTTCTTTTTTAATTTTCTGTCCAGCACTTCTTTAACCTGACAAAATTAATATGGAAATTAATTATTCGGAGGTCCAAACGAAGGAATTTGGCTAAAATCCCGTGATCCCTAGTCTGTGCCTCGAGTCCAATTTCGCGGGCCGTTTCCAACCAACCGGCCAAAATTTTGGCCCATTCTGACACCATCGCGACAAATGACAAAATTAACCCAGGTGTGATTTTTCTTTGTTAATTTTCTATCTAGCACTACTTCAACCTGACATAATTAATACGAAAATTAACTTATCGGAGTCCCAAACGAAGGAATTTGTCTAAAATGCCGTGATCCCGGGTCTGTGCCATGAGTACGATTTCGCGTGCCGTTTCCAATCAACCTGCCAAATTTCGCCCCATTCCGACACCGTCGCGACAAATGACAAAACTGGCCTTCGTGTGATTTTTCTTTGTTAATTTTCTGTCCAGCACTTCTTTAACTTGACATAATTAATAGGGAAATTCTTTATTCGGAGATCCAAACGAAGGAATTTGGCTAAAATCCCGTGATCCCGAGACTATGCCCCGAGTCCAATTTCACGGGCCGTTTCCAATCAACCTACCAAATTTCGGCCAATTCCGACACCGTCGCGACGAATGACAATATTGCCCCTGGTCCGATTTTTCTTTGTTAATTTTTTGTCCAGCACTTCTTCAACCTGACAAAAT
>NW_019258603.1:0-1081 GCF_002742605.1 Olea europaea var. sylvestris
TACAAGTTCCTCACTAAGATTTAATCATCGGAACACTCAAAAAACTCAAACCCTAAACACGAAGAATGAGAGATTCTTGCAGAGAGGAAGTAGATGAAGAAATGAAAGTAACCCCAGAAATTCTCTCAAAAATCTGTCGATCAAAGAGTCACCATAAGAATATGAAGCTAGACGCATCTAGAACTTAATCAAACGGTCATTACAGTGCCACGCGTCACACTTGACACTCCAGTTAAAGGCCTCTACTACCAAAAGTGTAAAATCAAAAACACGTTTTCTTTACATTTTGGAAGCACACTTTTCTAAGTAATGAGCAATGGTTCGAAACTCAACATCTACAGATTCATGAGTATGATAGTATAATTTTCAAATACGAGAAAAAGACCTAGAGTGCTACAAATACTCAGTAGAGTTGGGTGATGGTATTGTAGTAGTATTTTCAACTATGATGAAAAGAACTAACTATGCACTTAAGTCCATAGTTTGGGGATCAACTATGAAATTTTCTCCCTTCTTTGGGAAGGAGGAAAGAAAAGAGAGGTGACAGTATTGTAGTAGTAATTTCAACCATAGTTATTAAAATCGGACCAGACCGTCCTGTTCGGACTGGGAACCGTCGAACCGAATAGTGGTCTGGTCCTGTTCGAGTTCATTAGTTAGACAAACAAACAAAGGAACCGGTCAAGATCGGGTTTAGCCGCTCAAAATCCACCTGAACGGACGGGTTTAAGAGGTAAAAAATCCGGTTCAGTATTTGAACCGGCTGGTCACCAAAGTAAATTGTAATTTTTTTTTATCAAATTGGAAAGAAGCTAATTTCAAACCCAGGCCTCTTCCTTGGAAAGTCATGTCCTTCACCATTTTGTATAGTGCCGTTGTTTAGTCTCTAATGCATAGCAAATATATATGTTTCAATTTACAAAGTACCATGTAAAATCCCTTTTTTCCAACTTGCAAAGAGGATGATTCGAACATTGGGTTCCTACATGAAAATTTTCGTCCTTCACCATCTGGGAAGCTGGTGAAACTCCATGTGACAAGCAAGCCAAACATATATATCTAGATTTAGCAATTTTTTTTT
>NW_019258604.1:0-1081 GCF_002742605.1 Olea europaea var. sylvestris
AGAATCAAAAGAAATTGAAAAATGCAAAATTTATTTTTGTGCATACACGAAATGTGTTTTGGCAAAATTAGAATTAAATTTTACTTTTACTATGCGTACGCAAGGTTTATACTATGCGTGCGCATATGTTAAAAAATAGCTGTTGGCTGATTTTTCAATTTGAAACTTGGAAGTCATTTTGGATTAAAAGTTGTCACTTTTCATCTTGTTTTGGACCATTTCGTGATGTATTGATTTAGGCCTATAAATAGGTGATGAATGATCAAAACAAATACATTACAAACATTGAAACATCTCATAATCCATACTTTGTTCCAAAAAAACAATCAAGTCCTTGTTTATATTCATATTTATCCTATTTTCGTGTTCTTCAAGTTTTGAAAAAATTTCACTTTGTGCTTTGGTGAAATTCTTTACAAGGCTTGTTACAATCCTTCAAACCATTTGCTGGAATACTCTTAAGCATCTCATAAATATTGGAGAGGGGTCAAATAACGTTTAAGGACAGCGATCCCACATTCAAGCCTTCACATTTGTTGTTACATTTTTTTATTTTGTTCTTATTGTTGCCATACTTATTGTGAATTTCCTTTTTGTTTCTTCTTCATCCCTCCAATATTTACAACAATCTTAAACGTTATTTGCCCGAAATGGAGAACAGGACTACAATGGCAATCATCAAACTTATGAATCAAGACTTGGTGCGGTTGGATCGGTTCGATGGTACAAACTTCAAGCGGTGGCAAGAGAAGTTGAAATTTCTACTTACTGCATTGAAGATCTTCTATATTTTGGATCCAGAATTGGCTCCACTACTAGAACCTACAAATGGAGAGACCGAGGCAGTCAAGGCTGAAAGACAGAAATGACAAGAAGATGAATTGATATGTCGCCGTCACATACTAAATGCTTTGTCAGACTGTTTATATGACTTATACACAAACACAACTTCTGCAAAGGAAATCTGGGAAGCATTGGAGAATAAGTACAAAGCGGAAGAGGAAGTTACCAAGAAGTTTCTAATTTCTAAATACTTCGACTTTAAATTCCTTGATAATATCCCTCTTCTTCCCCAAGTACA
>NW_019258605.1:0-1081 GCF_002742605.1 Olea europaea var. sylvestris
GCTGAAGAAGTGTTGGACAGAAAATTAACAAAGCAAAACCGCACTAGGGGCAATTTTGTCATTTGTCACGACGGTGTCGGAATCGATCGAAATTTAGCAGATTGATTGGAAACAGCCCGCCAAATTGGACTCGGGGCACAGTCCCAGGATCATGGGATTTTAGCTAAATTCCTTCGTTTGGGCCTCTGAATAATTAATTGCCGTATTAATTATGTCAGGTTGAAGAAGTGCTGGACAGAAAATTAACAAAGTAAAACCGCACCAGGGGCAATTTTGTAATTTGTCACGACGGTATCGGAATGGGATGAAATTTGCAGATTGATCGAAAATGGCCTTTGAAATTGGACTCGGGGCACAGACTCGGGATAACGGTATTTTGGCTAAATTCCTTAGTAATTACGTCAGTTTGAAAATGTGTTGGCCAGAAAATTAACAAAGCGATACCGTACCAGGGGTAATTTTGTCATTTGTCTCGACGATGTCAGAATGGGTAGAAATTTGGCAAGATAATTGGAAACGGCCCGCGAAATTGGACTCCGGGCATAGACACGGGATGACGGGATTTTAGCCAAATTCCTTCGTTTGGGCCTCCGAATAATTAATTTCCGTATTAATTATGTCAGGTTGAAGAACTGCTGGAAAGAAAATAAACAAAGCAAACCTGCACTATGGCAATTTTGTCATTTGTCGCGACGGAGTAGGAATAGGCCGAAATTTGGCAGGTTGATTGGAAACTGCCCGAGAAATTGGTCTCGGGGCATAGACCCGGGATCACGGAATTTTTGCCAAATTCATTTGCTTGGGCCTCCGAATAATTAATTTCTGTATTAATTATGTTAGGTTGAAGAGGTGTTGGACAGAAAATTAACAAAGAAAAATTGCACCAGGGGCAATTTTGTCATTTGTCGTGATGGTGTCAGAATGGGCCGAAATTTAGAAGGTTGATTGGAAACGGCCCGTGAAATTGGACTCGGGGCACAGGCCCGGGATCACGGTAGTTTAGCCAAATTCCTTCATTTCATCCTTCGAATAATTAATTTCCGAATTAATTATGTCAGGTTAAAGAAGTGCTGGACAGAAA
>NW_019258606.1:0-1081 GCF_002742605.1 Olea europaea var. sylvestris
AGCGAGTTATGGTTTGATGTGTCTATGGACTTTGTGTTGGAGCTGCGCAAGTATAATAAGCAATAAATAAAATGGAGAGATTCACAAACGATATAATTGTGGAGGTTTGATCTAAAGCAATGATCTAGGTCCTCCGTTACCAAGCTCTCCGGTACGAGCAAGGCATTTTCGCTATGTAGATTGACTTATGGTACAATCCTATCCTTTACAATGCTTCTGATGACTTACAAACAAGGAGCACCGATCCCTTACAAAGTTGAGTCTTATGGGACCTCAATTGAGCTTTATGGGACCTTAATATGACCCACATTGTGACTTACAACAAGGAGCACCGATCCTTACACAATGTTGAGTTTTTCGGGACCTCAACACGACCCATACTTTGTCAATGTGATTTTACAATCAAATCCTCTCTTGATAAATAGTATAAGCCCCCGTTTGACCCCCATTACTTGAGGGACTAGTATTTTTTAGAAAAATAAGTGGTTGAAAAAGAAGTAAAAATCTTCGATTTACGTGTAATATTATTTTATGGAAGATTGTGTGGTTGAAAATACGAGAGAGAAAAATGGAATGTAATGTAATTGAATTTAATGGGAATCAGACGGGGGCTAAAAAAAAATGTAATGTAATTGAATTTAATGGGGATCAAAGGGGGCTAAAACAAATTAAGTGCTAAGAGAAGCTAACACTTCAATAAATAATAACAAATGATAACTCAAGTGTTAGATGAAAAGCTTGGATGAAAATGACAATTAAAAATTAGATTCAATCAATCAAAGTGGTTCAATGAGAAGAAGAAGAATTAAATACAATGTAAATTCAAATAATCTTCTCAAGATATATTTCTCTTTTAATGAATGATTATAATAAATCAAGTAATAAGAGAGAAATGAGAAACTTTGATGGATACGATATTTTTACAAGTTTGATTCAATCAATAAAAAATTTTCAATGAGAAGATTAAGAAAAAGTAAATACTATGTGAGTTCAAAAAGATCTTATCAAGAAATATCTCTCTTTATTGAATGAGTGTAATAAATTAAGCACTAAGAGAGAAATAGAAAACTTTGATGAATAT
>NW_019258607.1:0-20165 GCF_002742605.1 Olea europaea var. sylvestris
CGTTTTGTTCATTGGCGCGATTGCAATCAAATTTAACTAAAGTTTCATCGGAATTTTGTTCATTGGGCGTGTTTCTAATCAAAGTTGACTAAAATTTCATTAAATCTTGTTCGGTTGTGTGTTACCCGTCAAATTCGACTAAGATTTCATCTGAATTTTGTTCATTGGCGCATTTTCAATCAAATTTGCCTAAAATTTCACCTGAGTTTGGCTCATTAGCCCATTTCAAATCAAATTTGACTAAAATTTCACATGAATTTGGTTCATTGCCACATTTCGAATCAAATTTGACTAAAATTTCACTAGGATTTTGTTCGTTGGTATGTTTCCAATCAAATTTGACTAGAATTTCATTTGGTTTTTGTTCAATGGTGCGTTCTCCGTGAAATTTGACCAAAATTTCACTTGAGTTTGTGTCATTGGCACATTTCGAACCAAATTTGACTACAAGTTCTTGCGAGTTTTTTTTTAGCGCATTTCCAATCAAATTTGACTAAAATTTCACATGTGTTTGGTTCATTGGCGCTTTTCCAATCAGATTTGATGAAAATTTTACTGAAATTTAGTTTATTGGCGTGTTTCTAATCAAATTTTTCTTAAATTTCATCTAGATTTTGTTCCTTAGCACGTTTTCAATCAAATTTGACTAAAATTTTACCTGAGTTTGGTTTATTAGCCTGTTTTAAATCCTGTTTGACTAAAATTTCACTCAATTTGGTTCATTGGTGCATTTTCAATCAAATTTGACTAAAATTTCACATGACTTTGGTTCATTGTCACATTTCGAATCAAATTTGACTGCACAATTTCAATCTAATTTGACTAAAATTTCACTTGGGTTTCGTTCATTGGCGTGTATCAAATCAAATTTGGCTAAAATTTCATCCGAATTTTGTTCGTTGGTGCATTTCTCATCAAATTTGAGCAAAATTTCACATGAGTTTGGTTCATAGGCACGTTTCCAATCAAATTTGACTAAAATTTCACATGACTTTGGTTCATTAGCACATTACGAATCAAATTCGACTAAAATTTCATGCGAATTTTTTCGTTGGTATGTTTTCAATCAAATTTGACTAAAATTGACCTGGGTTTGGTTCATTGGCGCGATTCCAATCAAATTTGACTAAAATTTTATCTGGATTTTCTTTCACGGGCTTGTTTCTAATCAAATTTGACTAAAATTTCACAATGATTTTATTCCTTAGTGCGTTTCCAATCAAATTTGACTAAAATTTTATCTGGATTTTCTTTCACGGGCTTGTTTCTAATCAAATTTGACTAAAATTTCACAATGATTTTATTCCTTAGTGCGTTTCCAATCAAATTTGACTAGAATATCATTTGAATTTTGTTCAATGGGGCGTTCTCAGTCAAATTTGACTGAAATTACACCTGAGTTTGTATCATAGGCATGTTCTCAATCAAATTTGACTAAAATTTCACATGACTTTGGTTCATTGGCACATTTCAAATCAAATTTCACTAAAATTTCCTGCGGGTTTTTTCGTTGGCGCGTTTCCAAGTAAATTTGAGTAAAATTTCACACGTGTTTGGTTCATTGGCATGTTTTCAACCAAATTTGATAAAAATCTCACCAAGATTTAGTTCATTGTCATGTTTCTAATCAAATTTGACTTAAACTCATCGGGATTTTATTCTTTGACTCGTTTTCAATCAAATTTGACTAGAATTTCACCTGAGTTTGGTTCTTTGGCACATTTTCAATAAAATTTGACTAAAATTTCACCTCAATTTGGTTCATTGGTGCGTTTCCAATCAAATTTGACTGAAATTTCACATGACTTTGGTTCATTGGCACATTTTGAATCAAATTTGACTAAAATTTCAGGCAGCTTTTCATTGGCGCAATTCCAATCTAATTTGACAAAAACTTTACTTGGGTTTCATTCACTGACGTGTACCAAATCAAATTTGACTAAAATTGGACCAGAATTTTGTTTGTGTGCACATTTCCTATCAAATTTGACTAAAATTTCACATGGATTTGGTTCATTGGCGTGTTTCTAAGCAAATTTGACTAAAATTTCACATGACTTTGGTTCATTGACACATTTCGAAACAAGTTTGACTAAAATTTCTTGCGGATTTTTTAGTTTGCAAGTTTCCAATTCAATTTGACTAAAATTTCATATGGGTTTGGTTCATTGGCACATTACCAATCAAATTTGATTAAAATTTCACCAGGATTTAGTTCATTGGCGTGTTTTTAATCCAATTTAACTAAAATTTCATCAGGATTTTGTTTGTTAGAGCACTCCCCATCAGATTTGACTAAAATTTACTTTGAATTGTGTTCATTGGTGCATTTTCAATCGAATTTGACTAAAATTTCACCCGAGTTTGGATTAATGACGCGTTTCCAATCAAATTTGACTGAAATATCACATGACTTTGGTTCATTGGCACAATTCGAATCAAATTTGAATAAAATTTCATGGGAATTTTTTCGTTGGCGTGTTTCAAATCAAATTTGACTAAGATTTCACATCGGTTAGGTTCATTGATACGATTCCAATCAAATTCGACTAAAGTTCCATCGAGATTTTGTTCACTGGCGTGTTTCTAATCAAATTTGACTAAAGTTCCACTAGTATTTTGTTCGCTAGAGCATTTTCAATCAAATTTGACTAGAATTTCATCTGAATTTTGTTCAATGGCACTTTCTCAATCAAATTTGACTAAAATTTCACATGAATTTGTGTCATAGGTGCGTTTTCAATCAAATTTGACTTAAATTTCACATGATTTTGCTTCATTGGCTCATTTCAAATCAAATTTGACTACAATTTCATGCGGATTTTTCATTGGCGCATTTTCATTGAAATTTCATTAAAATTTCATACGTATTTGGTTCATGGGCGCATTTCCAATCAAATTTAATTAAAATTTCAATATGATTTAGTTCATTGGCGTGTTTCTAATCAAATTTGACCTAAATTTCATCTGGATTTTGTTCCTTAGCATGTTTTCAATCAAACTTGACTAAAATTTCACCTGAGTTTGGTTCATTAGCGTGTTTCCAATCAAATTTGACTAAAATCTCACTTGACTTTGGTTCGATGGCATATTTTGAATTAAATATGACTAAAATTTCATGGGGCCTCATTGGAGCAATTCCAATCTAATTTGACAAAAATTTCACTTGGGTTTCATTCATTGGCGTGCATCAAATCAAATTTGGCTAAAATTTCATCCATATTTTGTTCATTGGCACCTTTTCCATCAAATTTGACTAAAATTTCACAATGGTTTGGTTCATCGGCGTGTTTCCAATCAAATTTGACTAAAATTTCACATGACTTTGGTGCATTGGCACATTTCGAATCAAATTTGACTAAAATTTCATGCGGATTTTTTGTTGGCACGTTTCCAGTCAAATTTGACTAAAATTTCACATGTGTTTTGTTCATTACTGCGTTTCCAATCAAATTTTATTAAAATTTCACCGGGATTTAGTTCATTGGCGTGTTTTTAATCAAATTTGAATAAATTTCGCAAGAATTTTGTTCAATGGAGCATTTCCAATCAAATTCGATTAAAATTTCTTCTGAATTTTGTTCATTGGCGCGTTTTCGATCAAATTTGACTAAAATTTCACTTGAGTTTGGTTTATTAGTGCGTTTCCAATCAAATTGGACTAAAATTTCACATGGTTTTGGTTCATTAGCACATTTCGAATCAAATTTGACTAAAATTTCACTTGAGTTTGGTTTATTAGTGCGTTTCCAATCAAATTGGACTAAAATTTCACATGGTTTTGGTTCATTAGCACATTTCGAATCAAATTTGACTAAAATTTCGTGCAAATTTTTTGTTTCTATTCAAATTTAACTTAAAATTTCATCTGAATTTTGTTTCTTGGCTCGTTTTCAATCAAATTTAACTAAAATTTCACCTAAGTTTGATTCATTGGCACGTTTTTAATCAAATTTCGTCTGTGTTTGGTTCATTGGCGCGTTTCCAATCAAATTTGACTTAAATTTCACTTGACTTTGGTTTTATAGCACATTTCGAATCAAATTCGACTAAAATTTCCTACGGCTTTCATTGGCGCAATTCCAATCTAATTTGACAAAAATTTCACTTAGGTTTCGTTTATTGGCATGTATCAAATCAAATTTGACTAAAATTTCTCCCGAATTTTGTTCGTTGGCACCTTTCCCATCAAATTTGACTAAAATTTCTCATGGGTTTGATTCATTGGCACGTTTCCAATCAAATTGGAGTAAAATTTCACATGACTTTGGTTCGTTGGCACGTTTCGAATCAAATTTGACTAAAATTTCATGGAGGTTTTTTTGTTGGCAAGTTTCCAATCAAATTTGACTAAAATTTCACATGTGTTTGGTTCATTACCGCGTTTCCAATCAAATTTGATTAAAATTTCACCAGGATTTAGTTAATTGGAATGTTTCTAATCAAATTTGACTAAAATTTTACAAAAATTTTATTCAATAGAGCATTTCCAATCAAATTCAACTAAAATTTCATTTGAATTTTGTTCATTGGCGCGTTTTCAATCAAATTTGAATAAAATTTCACCTGAGTTTGGTTCATTGCCGCATTTCCAATCAAATTTAACTAAAATTTCATGTGGCTTTTCATTGGCACAATTCCAATCTAATTTGACTAAAATTTTACATGACTTTGTTTCATTGGCACGTTTCGAATCAAATTTGAATGAAATTTCATGCGCATTTTTTAGTTGACGCGTTTCAAATTAAATTCGACTAAAATTTCACATGGATTTGGTTCATTGGAGTGATTCCAATCAAATTTGTTTAAAATTTCATCGAAATTTTGTTTACTGGTGTGTTTCTAATCAAATTTGACTAAAATTTTACCAGGATTTTGTTCATTAGTGCTTTTCCAATCAAAATTGACTAGAATTTCATCTCGACTTTGTTCAACGGGGTGTTCACCTGAGTTTGGGTCATAGAATTTAACTAAAATTCAACATGGCTTTTGTTCATTGCCACATTTAAAATCAAATATGACTACAATTTCATGCTGGTTTTTCATTAGCACGTCTCCAATCAAATTTGACTAAAATTTCACCAGGATTTAGTTTATTGGCGAGTTTCGAATCAAATTTGACTAAAATTTCATCAAAATTTTGCTCGTTAGTGTATTTCACATTAAATTCGACTAAGGTTTCATCTAAATTTTGTTCATTGACGCGCTTTCAATTAAATTTGACAAAAATTTGACCTGAGTTTGGTTCATTGGCCCTTTTCCAATCAAATTTGAATAAAATTTCACATGAATTTGGTTCATTGCCACATTTCGAATAAAATTTGACTAAAAATTCACTTGGGTTTCGTTCATTGCGCGTATCAAATCAAATTTAACTAAAATTTTCCCAGGGTTTCATTCATTGGCGTGTATTAAATCAGATTTCACTAAAATTTCATTTGAATTTTGTTCATTGGCGTGTTTCTCATCAAATTTGACTAAAATTTCACATGGGTTTGGTTCATTGGAACATTTCAAATTAAATTTGACTAAAATTTCATGCGTGTTTTCATTGGCGCGATTCCAATCTAATTTAACTAAAATTTCACATGACTTTGGTTCATTGGCACATTTTGAATCAAATTTGAATAAAATTTCATGCGGATTTTTTCGTTGGCGAGTTTCAAATCAAATTTGACTACAATTTCACATGGGTTTGGTTTATTGGAGCGATTCCAATCAAATTTGACTAAAATTTCATCGAAATTTTGTTCATTGGCGTGTTTCTAATCAAATTTGACTAAAAATTCACCAGGGTTTTGTTCATTAGTATATTTCCAATCAAATTTGACTAGAATTTCATCTCGATTTTGTTCAATGGGGCGTTCTCAATCAAATTTGACTAAAATTTCAACTGAGTTTGGGTCATAGGTGCAGTTTCAATCAAATTTGACTAAAATTTCACATGATTTTTGTTCATTACCATATTTCAAATCAAATTTGACTACAATTTCATGCGGGTTTTTCGTTGGCACGTTTCCAGTGAAATTTGACGTAAATTTCACATGAGTTTGGTTCATTAGCACGTTTTCAATCAAATTTGATTAAAATTTCACCTCAATTTGGTTCGGTTCATCGACGGGTTTCCCATCAAATTTGACTAAAATTTCATCGGGATTTTGTACACTGGCCTGTTTCCAATCAAATTTAGCTAAAATTTCACCAGGATTTTGTTTGTTAGTGTGTTTCTAATCAAACTTGACTAGAATTTCATCTGAATTTTGTTCAGCAGCGACGCATTCTCAGACAAATTTAACTAAAATTTCACCTGAGTTTGTGTCATAGATTCGTTTTCAATCAAATCTGACTAAAATTTCACATGACTTTGGTTCATTGGCACATTTCGATTCAAATTTGGCTACAATTTCATATGGATTTTTTTGTTGGTGCGTTTCCAATCAAAATTGACTAAAATTTCACACGTGTTTGGTTCATTGACGCTTTTCCAATCAGATTTGATGAAAATTTCATGGGATTTAGTTCATTGGCGTGTTTCTAATCAAATATCTTAAATTTCATCTTGTTTTTGTTCCCTAGTGCTTTTCAATCAAATTTGTCCAAAATTTCGTCCGATTTTGGTTCATTAGCACGTTTCCAATCAATTTTGACTAAAATTTCATATGGCTTTAGTTCATTGGCACATTTCGAATCAAATTTGACTAAAATTTCATGCGACTTTTCATTAGCGCAATTCCAATCTAATTTGACTAAAATTTCACTTGGGTTTCGTTCGTTGGCATGTATCAAATAAAATTTTATTAAAATTTCATCTCAATTTTGCTCGTTGGTATGTTTCCTACAAAATTTGACTAAAATTTCACATGGTTTGGTTCGTTGGCCCGTTTCCAATCAAATTTCACTAAAATTTCACATGACTTTAGTTCATTGGCACATTACGAATCAAATTTCACTAAAATTTCATGCAATTTTTTTCGTTGGTGCATTTTCAATCAAATTTGACTAAAATTTCACATGGGTTTAGTTTATTGATGCCATTCCAATCAAATTTGACTAAAATTTCAATAGGATTTTGTTCACGGGCTTGTTTCTAATCAATTTGACTAAAATTTCACATGGGTTTAGTTTATTGATGCCATTCCAATCAAATTTGACTAAAATTTCAATAGGATTTTGTTCACGGGCTTGTTTCTAATCAATTTGACTAAAATTTCACAAGAATTTTGTCTGTTTGTGCGTTTCCAATCAAATTTGACTAAAATTTCATCTGCATTTTGCTCAATGGGGCGTTCTCAATCAAATTTGACTAAAATTACTCCTAAGTTTGTATTATAGGTGCATTTTCAATCAAATTTGACTAAAATTTCACATGACTTTGGTTCATTGTCACATTTCGAATCGAATTTCACTAAAATTTTACGTGGGTTTTTTCGTTGGGGGCATTTCCAATCAAATTGGACTAAAATTTCACACCTGTTTGGTTCACTGACGTGTTTTCAATCAAATTTGATTAAAATTTTATCGGGATTTACTTCATTATCGTGTTTCTATCAAATTTTACTTATATTTCATCTGGATTTTGTTCCTTGGTATGTTTTCAATCAAATTTAACTAAAATTTCACCTGAATTTGGTTCATTAGCACATTTTCAATAAAATTTGACCAAAATTTCACCTCGATTTAGTTCATTGGCTTGTTACCAATCAAATTTAACTAAAATTTTGACATGACTTTGGTTCATTGGCACATTTCAAATCAAATTTGACAAAAAATTTACTTGGGTTTCATTCATAGGTGTGTATCAAATCAAATTCGACTATAATTTGATCTGCATTTTGTTTATTGGAGCATTTCCCATCAAATTTGACTAAAATTTCACATGGATTTGATTCATTAGCACGTTTCCAAACAAATTTGACTAAAATTTCGCATGAATTTGGTTCATTGGTATATTTCGAAACAAATTTGACTAAAATTTCTTGTGGGCTTTTTCGTTTGCCCGTTTCCAATCAAATTTGACTAAAATCTCACATGGTTTTGGTTCATTGGCGCGTTTCCAATCAAATTTGATAAAATTCCACCGAGATTTTGTTCATTGGCATGTTCCTAATCAAATTTGACAAAAATTTCATCAGGATTTTTTTCATTAGAGCATTTCCAATCAAATTTGGTTAAAATTTCATCTAAATTTTGTTCGTTGGCATGTTTCCAATCAAATTTAACTAAAAACAAACTAATCTTAAGAGGAAAACCTGTCCAAATTTAGTAAATAACATTCTGCAAGCTCAAATGTACCACGATGCACTCCATCAAAATCAATTTCACTCCACAAGTAGTTCTAAAAAAAGGCTAAGACATACTAAGCAATGAAAGTTGAGTTAATTTACAAAATGATGATACTGCTGCCCAGCAATAGATGTTTATAGAAAAAATAAAAACATTCAATAACTCTGTAACACAGTCGAATAGCTCAGCCAACATAAGTTGTACTTGGAAAACAATATGAAGCAAGGAAAACAAACACTACTATTATATCCTATGAGACCTTTGTTCCATGAAGTCAAGGTGACAAATAAAAGCCATGGTCTAAATCATTGAGATGATCGGGCCATATAGAACTGAACGAAGATTAAAGTATTTGAAGCTAAACCCCTGTTTGGTTCCCATTATTTTCTCATTAAAATGAAAACTATGACCGTTATCCATCACATCAAGCCACCAAATTTAAATTTATATCTCTTGTGTAGGGCCCGTAATGACTATATTTTTCATTCTTATTCTTCCAAAAAATTAGAGACAAACGGCGGCTAAATGCCAAGCTTGAGGATAAATAATCCATTAAAATCAAATAGCCAAGAAAATGGTTGTATCAAACAGCATCCTAAAGACACTGCGCCAGCAAGCTCATCGGAAAGGTGTCGAACTCAACACAAATGTACTAATCAACTCATATTAACATGGGAAGTTCCGATGCAAGTGAAATGACTCATTGACGCGTATTTGACTAAAATGTCACATGACTTTGGTTCATTCGCATATTTTGAATCAAATTTGACTAAAATTTCACTTGGGTTTCGTTGATTAGCATGTATCAAATCAAATTTAACTAAAATTTCCCCAGGGTTTCATTTATTGGCGTGTATCAAATCAAATTTGACAAAAACTTCATCTAAATTTTGTTTGTTGGTGTGTTTCTCATTAAATTTGACCAAAATTTCATGTGGGTTTGGCTCATTGGCACATTTACAATCAAATTTGACAAAAATTTCACATGACTTTGGTTTATTGGCACATTTCGAATCAAATTTGACTAAAATTTTAAGCGAATTTTTTTGTTGACGCGTTTTCAATCAAATTTGACTAAAATTTCACATGTGTTTGGTTCATTAGCACGTTTCGAATCAAATTTGATCAAAATTTTATCGGGATTTAGTTCATTGGCGTGTTTCTATTCCAATTTGTCTAAAATTTCACCAGGATTTTGTTTGTTAGAGCATTTCCAATCAAATATGACTAAAATTTCATCTGAATTTTGTTCATTAGCGCGTTTCAATCAAATTGGACTAAAATTTCACCTGAGTTTGGTTTATTGGCGCGTTTCTAGTCAAATTTGACTAAAATTTCATATGACTTTGGTTCATTGGCACATTTCGAATCAAATTTGGTTAAAATTTCATGCGGCTTTTCGTTTGCGTAATTCCAATCTAATTAAATAAAAAAACTTCACTTGGGTTTCGTTCATTGGCATACATAAAATCAAATTTGACTAAAATTTCATCTGAATTTTGTTCGTTAGTGCCTTTCCCATCAAATTTGTCGAAAATTTCATATGGGTTTTGTTCATTGGCACGTTTCCAATCAAATTTGACTAAAATTTCACAGGACTTTGGTTCATTGGCACATTTCGAATCAAATTTGAATAAAATTTCATGCGGGTTTTTTCGTTGGCTTGTTTCCAATCAAATTTGACTAAAATTTCACAAGGATTTGGTTCATTGGCGCATTTCTAATCAAATTTGATTAAAATTTCACCGAAATTTAGTTCATTGGCATGTTTATAATCAAATTTGACTAAAATTTCTCAAGGTATTTTGTTCGTTAGAGCATTTCCAATCAAATTCGACTAAAATTTCATCTAAATTCAATTCATTAGCGTGTTTACAATCAAATTTGACTAAAATTTCACCTGAGTTTGGTTCATTGGTGCGTTTCCAATCAAATTTGACTAAAAATTCACTTGACTTTGGTTCATTGGCACATTTCGAATCAAATTTGACTAAAATTTCATGCGGCTTTTCATGGCGCAATTCCAATCTAATTCGACAAAAAATTCACTTGGGTTTCGTTCATTGGCATGTATAAAATCAAATTTGACTAAAATTTCATCTGAATTTTGTTCGTTGGCACCTTTCCCATCAAATTTGTCTAAACTTTCACATGGTTTGGTTCATTGGCGCGTTTCCAATCAAATTTGACTAAATTTCACATGACTTTGGTTCATTGACACATTTTGAATCAAATTTGATTAAAATTTTGTGCAATTTTTCATTGGTGCAATTCCAATCTAGTTTGACTAAAATTTCAGTTAGATTTCGTTTATTGGTGTGTATCAAATCAAATTTGACTAAAGTTTCACAAGGGTTTGGTTCATTGGCACGATTCCAATCAATTTTGACTAAAATTTCTTCAAGATTTCGTTCATTGACATGTTTCTAATCAAATTTGACTAAAATTTCAAATTTGACTAGAATTTCATCGCGATTTTGTTTAATGGGGTGTTCTCAATCAAATTTGACTGAAATTTCACCGAAGTTTGGGTCATAGGCGTGGTTTCAAGCAAATTTGATTAAAATTTCACATGACTTTGGTCTATTGCCCCACTTCGAATCAAATTTGATTATAATTTCATGGGGGGTTTTCATTAGCACATTTTCAATCAAATTTGGCTAAATTTTTGCAGGGGTTTGGTTTATTGGCGCATTTCCAATCATATTTGACTAAAATTTCACCAAGATTTTGTTCATAGACGAGTTTCTAATCAAATTTGACTAAAATTTCATCAGAATTTTGTTCGTTAGTGCGTTTCACATCAAAGTCGCCTAAGATTTCATCTGGATTTTTTTCATTAACGCGTTTTCAATCATATTTGAAAAAAATTTCACCTGAGTTCAGTTCATTGTCCCGTTTCCATTAAAATTTGACTAAAATTTAGATTTTTTGTTGGCATGTTTCCAATCAAATTTGAGTAAAATTTCACATGTGTTTGGTTCATTAGCACATTTCCAATCAAATTTGATTAAAATTTCACCAGGAATTAGTTCATTGCGTGTTTCTAATCCAATTTGACTAAAATTTCACCAGGATTTTGTTCGTTAGAGCATTTACAATAAAATTTGACTAAAATTTCATCTGAATTTTGTTTATTGGTGCGTTTTCAATCAAATTTGACTAAACTTTCTCCTAAGTTTGGTTCATTGGCGCGTTTCAATCAAATTTGACTAAAATATCACATGACTTTGGTTCATTTGCGTATTTCTAATCAAATTTGACTAAAATTTCATGCGACTTTTCATTGGCGCAATTCCAATCTAATTTGACTAAAATTTCACTTGGATTTTGTTCATTGGTGTGTATCAAATTAAATTTGACAAAAAATTTATCTGAAGTTTGTTCATTGGCGTGTTTCCCATCAAATTTGACTAAAATTTCATCTGAATTTTGTTTGTTGATACGTTTTTCATCAAAATTGACTAAAATTTCACATGGGTTTGGTTTATTGATGTGATTCAAATAAAATTTGACCAAAATTTCATCGAAATTTTGTTCACTGGCCAGTTTCTAATCAAATCTGACTAAAATTTCACCAGAATTTTGTTTGTTAGTGCGTTTCCAATAAAATTTAACTAGAATTTCATCTAGATTTTATTCAATGGCGCATTCTTAGTCAAATTTGACTAAAATTTCACCTGAGTTTGTATCATAAGGATGTTTTCAATCAAATTTGACTAAAATTTCATATGACTTTGGGTCATTGTCATATTTTGAATCAAATTTGACTACAATTTCATGCGGGTTTTATTGGCGCGTTTCCAATCAAATTTGACTAAAATTTCACACGTATTTGGTTCATTGGCGCTTTTCAATCAGATTTGATGAAAATTTCACCAGGATTTAGTTCATTGGCATGTTTTTAATCAAATTTTTCTTAAATTTAATCTGGATTGCATTCTTCAGCACGTTTTCAATCAAATTTGACTAAAATTTCACCTCAGCTTGGTTCATTAGCGCGTTTCCAATCAAATTTGACTTAAATTTCACATGATTGGTTCATTGGCACATTTCGAATTAAATTTGACTAAAATTTCATGCAACTTTTCATTGGCGCAGTTCCAATCTAATTTGACTAAAATTTCACTTGGGTTTCGTTCATTGACGTATATCAAATCAAACTTGACCAAAATTTTATTTGAATTTTGTTCGTTGGCGCGTTTTCCATCAAATTTGACTATATTTTCATTTGACTTTGGTTCATTTGCACATTACGAATCAAATTTGACAAAAATTTCATGCAATTTTTTTCGTTGGCGCATTTCCAATCAAATTTTACTAAAATTTCACATGGGTTTGGTTCATTGGCGCGATTCCAATCAAATTTGACTAAAATTTCATCGGGATTTTGTTCACTGGCGTGTTTCTAATCAAATTTGATTAAAATTTCACAAGGATTTTATTCTTTAGTACATTTTCAATCAAATGTGATTAGAATTTCATCTGAATTTTGTTCAATGGGGCGTTCTCAGTCAAATTTGACTAAAATTGCACCTTAGTTTGTGTCATAAGCTCGTTTTCAATCAAATTTGACTAAAATTTCACATGACTTTGGTTCAATGGCACATTTTGAATCAAATTTCACTAAAATTTCATGCGGGGGGGGGGTTTTTCATTGGTGCGTTTCCAATCAAATTTGACTAAAATTTCACACGTGTTTGGTTCATTGGCGTGTTTTCAATCAAATTTGATTATAATTTCATCAGGATTTAGTTCATTGTCGTGTTTCTAATAAAATTTGACTTAAATTTCATGATGCGAACTCGATTAGAAAGGTTGCAATCAAACCCACAGGATATTGAATCGGATCCCAAGAACGCCAATATGACCATGGTTTATAGGTTTGACCCCAAAATAGTGAACCGAGCAACCCAACAAGAACGGTGCTATGGAGGACCTCTTGATTACACGATTGTAGAAATCAAAATCCGAAATTGTAAGTTCGACCCAATAAATTATCAAACCAATAACCAAGACAATTACATGAATATCTTAACCTCGTGATTACCCAATTTATGAAATCTCCCTTGATTTGTGAACGCCACAAGAAATTAATTTCTTGATAAGATCGAATCGTCCATTTAAGAAGAACGTTTGAAGCGAAGCTTCATGAGAAAAATCTCTATTTTCAATAATCAAAGTCTTGTGAAAATACAATGTAATTATCCTATTTATACTAGGAAACATAAAACCTAATTAAAATAAATTAATATCCTTAGAATAAGGTAAAAATGAGATTTAGAAGTCCTAGAATCTGAAACTTGCCAAAATTAAGAAATCTAAACAAAATAGGATTCTTGCGCACAAGGCAAGAAATTATCCTCCGGCTTCAACGGTGCAGCCGCATGGCACAAACTGGTATGGTCGCATTTTCATATGATTTCAGCCAACCAAATCCCTGCCTCTTGTTGTACGGCTGCATGGCTACAATGCTGTGTGGTCGTACAACTTGGTATTTGTCTCCGCTTTTCGACTACTTGTTCCACTTCATTCCAATTGCTTCTGGCCTTCGTTCTTAACACATGACTTGTCACTTGGCTCACAATCTTCAATAGGTTAACTACCATGGCTTGATGATGATATTGATTGGCTTTATTATCCTAAATTAGTGCCAAACTTAGCTCAATTCTCAACCTTGGCTCCCGATCAAAATGCGTCAATTCCTTGAAACGTGGAAGTCTACCTTAGATCACATCATCCCCTCTCTCTTCGAAAGGATTCGACCTCGAATCCGAACCTTGAGCAACCAAATTATATCCATTGTGTCCAATTAGTGCTATGATGTGAAATGGTCCACCGTCTCTAGTATGAAACTTGGACCACTTTTGACTCCTTATCCGTCTCTTACATATAAAAACCCAATCTCCTTTACTCAGATCAAAATGTCTACACCTTGATCACTTACTTTTGCAATTGTGAAATGTTCCATGAGTTACTTCAATTGTTAATCCGCTGTGCATTTTCGATGTCCTATTTCACCTAGATAATTGTAACAATGTCAACTTCAATGGATGGATGTTCACCGGCATACCAATTTGTATTTCAGCTCCTTGCCATTCAATCCAACGCATATAATTTCATTCCAAGGCAACTTCTTTACCTCTTCGGGGATTACAAATTTAACCTTCGATGTTGTGAGAATGTCCCGGCTAGGATGTTGTTGCGGATTAATCCTAGGGTTGGGTGGCATTCAAGTAGGGTTAATTTCTAGAATTAAGTCTTCGGTACCCTGCAAAACAAAATTATCAAAAGTATGGAGGGGATTGTTAGTTAGCGCCAACGCCTCCTCAACTCTTCTCTCATTTTCATTCAAGCTCACTCCCGATTCCTCTTTTAACTCCGAAGACTCTTCATCCTTTTCATCTCGTGACTCCAACTCCATTTTACCACTCCTTCATTTTCAATTTCACCCCCGACCTTCTTTTTACTCACTTGTGGCTCCTCTTCCTTTTCCTCACAAACAACCACCTCAATATTTTCTTTTTTCTCCCTTGCTCCTTCGGCCCCCTCGGATGTTTAATTTGAGACCTAAGAATGTTGAGAATCTCAGAGAATTCCTGTTTATAATCCACCCCAGACCTCATGTTTGATACACTACCTGCACACTTCGCAAAAGTCATTTTCTTTTCCCTTGGATAGTCATCTCCTTAACATCTCCTATGCATCTCCCTTAATTCTCGTTCATTCCGATCTCTCATATCCCTTCTTTTGAATCTATCACATTTATTTCTCACTCCCCGTACCTCATTAATTCTACAATCATATCCATATGCATCACAATTTTTCATCCTAGGCTCCCGTCGTCTAACATTGAGCACCTCATCACATTGATCTCGATGAATCTCATTCAATTTCACATCAATCCTATCCAACTTATTTCCCAACCTATCCTCCATATCCACCAACATCTTCTCAAATCGCTGCATCAATTTTTTCGACAATTTTTTAAATTGATGTTCAACTTGACACTTTTTTTTTTTTACTCCGACTCTTTTTTTTTTTACCCTTTTTTGGCTCTTTTTCTGACACTTTTTTTCTTCTTTTTTTTTACTCGAAATTTTTTTTAAACAGTAACATATGGGTGAACAGTAAAATTTTTTTGACTCACTGGGTAGAAAATCCAATTACAAATCTTGCAAAACAAACAGAAGTTGTTTTGGATACCAAATCAGCCTACAAACAATTTTTGAAATTTTAACAGGATTTAAACGGATCAAAGACTCAACAAAACTGACTGACTGGAAGAACACGAAAAACAATAAGGAAAAATAATAACTGACTCGACAAAAACTAAAAAAAAATGATATAACCTTGATCTTGGTGCCTAAAGCTCTGATACCAAATGATGCGAACCCGATCAGCAAGGTTGCAATCGAACCCACAAGATATTGAATCGGATCCCAAGAACGCCAATATGACAAAGGTTTATAGATCTGACCCCAAAATAGTGAACCAATCAACCCAACAAGAACAGTGCTATGGAGGACCTCTTGATTACACGATTGTAGAAATCAAAATTCGAAATTGTAAGTTCGACCCAATAAATTATCGAACCAGAAATCAAGACAATTACATGAATATCTTAACCCCGTGATTACCCAATTTATGAAATTTCCCTTGATTTATGAACGCCACAAGAAATTACTTTCTTGATAAGTTTGAATCCTTCATTTAAGAACAAAGTTTGAAGCGAAGCTTCACGAGAAAAATCTCTATTTTCAATAATCAAAATCTTGTGAAAATACAATGAAATAATCCTATTTATACTAGGAAACATAAAACCTAATTAAAATGAAATAATATCCTTAGAATAAGGTAAAAAATGATATTTAGAACTCCTAGAATATGAAACTTGCCAAAATTAAGAAATCTAAACAAAATAGGATTCTCGCGCACAAGGCAAGAAATTCTTCTCCAGCTTCAATGGTGCGGCCGCATGGCACAAACTGGGGCGGTTGCATGGTTCATATGATTTTGGCCAACCAAATCCCTGCCTCTTGTCGTGCAGTGGCATGGCTGTAATGCTGTGCGTTCGTACAACTTGATATTTGCCTCCGTTTTTCGGCTACTTGTTCCACTTCATTCCAATTTCTTCCGGCCTTCGTTCTCAACACATGACTTGTCACTTAGCTCACAATCTTCAATATGTTAACTACCATGGCTTGATGATGGTATTGGTTGGCTTTATTATCCCAAATTAGTGCCAAACTTAGCTCAATTCTTGACCTTGGCCCCCGATCAAAATGCGCCAATTCCTTGAAACTTGGAAGCCTACCTTGGATCACATCATTTCATCAGGATTTTGTTCCTTTGCGTATTTTCAATCAAATTTGGCTAAAATTTCACCCGAGTTTGGTTCATTGGCACATTTTCAATAAAAATTGACTAAAATTTCGCCTCAATTTGGTTCATTGGCACGTTTCCAATCAAATTTGACAAAAATTTTACCTCAATTTAGTTCATTGGTGCATTTTCAATCAAATTTGACTAAAATTTCACATGACTTTGGTCCAGAGGCATATTTTTAATCACATTTGACCAAAATTTCATGCGCCTTTTCATTGGTGCAATTCCAATCTAATTTGACAAAATTTTCACTTGAATTTCTTTCATTAGCGTGTATCAAATCAAATTTGACTAAAATTTGATCTGAATATTGTTCGTTGGCACATTTCCCGTCTAATTTGACTAAAATTTCACATGGCTTTAGTTCATTAGCGCATTTCAAATCAAATTTGACTAAAATTTCACTTGATTTTGGTTCATTAGCACGTTTCGAAACAAATTTGACTAAAATTTCTTGCGGGTTTTTTCGTTTGTGCATTTCCAATCAAATTTGATTAAAATTTCATCGAGATTTAGTTCATTGGTATGTTTCTAATAAAATTTGACTAAAATTTCAACAAAATTTTGTTCATTAGAGCATTTCCAATCAAATTTGATTAAAATTTCATCTGAATTTTGTTCATTAGTGCGTTTTCAATCAAATTTGACTAAATTTTAACATAGCTTTGGTTCATTGGCATATTTCGAATCAAATTTGACTAATATTTTATGCGGCTTTTCATTGGCGCAATTCCAATTTAATGTGACTAAAATTTCTTCTGAATTTTGTTCACTGGCACGTTTCCCATCAAATTTGACTAAAATTTCACATGCATTTTGTTCATTGGTGCGATTCCAATCAAAATTAACAAAAATCTCATCGGGATTTTGCTCATTGGCGTGTTTCTAATCAAAATTTACTAAAATTTTAGCAGGATTTTGTTTGTTATTGCATTTTCAATCAAATTTGACTAGAATTTCATCTCGATTTTGTTCAATGGCACGTTTTCTATCAAATTTGACTAAAATTTCACCTGAGTTTGGGTCATAGGCATGGTTTCAATCATATTTGACTAAAATTTGACAAGACTTTGTGGTTCATTCCCACATTTCGAATCAAACTTGATTACCATTTCATGTTTGTCTGTCGTTGGAACGTTTTCAATCAAATTTGCAAAAAAGTTCACAAGGGTTAGGTTCGTTGGCGTATTTCCAATCAAAATTGGCTAAAATTTCACTGGGATTTAGTTCATTGGCATTTTTCTAATCAAATTTGGCTAAAATTTCATCAGAATTCTGTTTGTTAGTATGTTTCACATCAAATTTGACTAAGATTTCGTTTGAATTTTGTTTATTGGCGCATTTTCAGTCATTTTTGACTAAAATTTCACCTGAGTTTGGTTCATTAGCCCGTTTTCAATCAAATTTGACTAAAATTTCACATGACTTTGGTTCATCGGCACATTTCGAATCAAATTTGACTAAAATTTCACTTGGGTTTCGTTAATTGGCGTGTATCAAATCAAATTTGACTAAAATTTCCCCAGGGGTTCGTTCACTGGCATGTATCAAATCAAATTTGACCAAAACTTCATCTGAATTTTGTTCGTTGGCGAGTTCCCCATCAAATTTGACCAAAATTTCATCTGGATTTAATTCATCAACTCATTTGCAATCAAATTTGAGAAAAATTTCACATGACTTTAGTTCATTGGTACATTTCGAGTGATCTTTTTTGGCGCGTTTCCGAACAAATTTGACTAAAATTTCACTTGTGTTTGGTTCATTGTCATGTTTCTAATCAAGTTTGATTAAAATTTCACTGGGATTTAGTTCATTGGCGTGTGTCTAATTCAATTTAACAAAAATTTCACCAGAATTTTGTTCGATAGAATATTTCCAATCAAATTTGACTAAAATTTTATCTGAATTTTATTCATTGAAGCGTTTTCAATCAAATTTGACTAAAATTTCACCTGAATTTGGTTCATTGGCGTGTTTCCAATCAAATTTGACTGAAATTTCACATGACTTTAGTTCATTGGCACATTTCGAATCAAATTTGAATAAAATTTCATGCGTATTTTTTCGTTCAAATTTGACTAAAATTTCACATAGGTTTGGTCCATTGGCGCGATTCCAATCAAATTTCACTAAAATTTCATCGGGGTTTTGTTCAGTGCTTGTTTCTAATCAAATTTGACTAAAATTTCACCAGAATTTTGTTTGTTGGCTCTTTTCCAATCAAATTTGAGCAAAATTTCACCAGAATTTAGTTTATTAGCGTGTTTCAAGTCAAATTTTAACTAAAATTTCACTTGACTTTGGTTCATTGGCACATTTCGAATCAAATTTGACTAAAATTTCATGCGTCTTTTCATTGGCACAATTTCAATCTAATTTGACAAAAATTTCACTTGGGTTTCGTTCATTGGCGTGTATTAAATCAAATTTGACTAAAATTTCTTCTAAATTTTGTTCGTTGGCGCCTATCCCATCAAATATAGCTAAAATTTCACATGGGTTTGGTTCATTGGTGCGTTTCCAATCAAATTTGACTAAAATTTCAATTGACTTTTGTTCATTGGCAGATTTCGAATCAAATTTGACCAAAATTTCAAGCGACTTTTCATTAGCACAATTTCAATCTAATTTGACTAAAATTTCACTTGGGTTTCCTTCATTGGCGTGTATCAAATCAGATTTGACTCAAATTTCATCTGAATTTTGTTCGTTGGCACATTTCCCATCAAATTTGCCTAAATTTTCATATGGGTTTGGTTCATTGGCATGTTTTCAATCAAATTTGACTAAAATTCCACATAACTTTGGTTCATTGGCATATTTTGAATCAAATTTGACTAAAATTTCATGGGGATTTTTTGTTAGCACGTTTCCAATATCAAATTTGTCTAAAATTTCACATGGGTTTGGTTCATTGGCGCGTTTCTAACCAAATTTGACTAGAATTTCACCAGAATTTTGTTCGTTAGAGTATTTCCAATCAAATCTGACTAAAATTTCATCTGAATTTTGTTCGTCAGAGCATTTCCAATCAAATTTCACTAAAATTTCTTTTGAATTTTGTTTATTGGCACATTTCAAATCTTATTTGACTAAAATTTCACATGGCTTTGGTTCATTATCATATTTCGAATCAAATTTGACTAAAATTCCGTGCGACTTTTCATTGGCGCAATTCCAATCTAATTTGACTAAAATTTCGCTTGTATTTTGTTTATTGGCGTGTATCAAATCAAATTTGACTAAAATTTCATCTCAATTTTGTTCGTTGACACGTTTTCCATCAAATTTGACAAAAATTTCACATGGGTTTGGTTCATTTGTGCGATTTCAATCAAATTTGGCCAAAATTTTATCGGGCTTTTGTTCATTGGCATGTTTCTATTCAAATTTAACTAAAAGTTCACTAGGATTTTGTTCATTAGTGCATTTCCAATCAAATTTGATTAGAATTTCATCTTAATTTTATTCAATGGCACGTTCACAATCAA
>NW_019258607.1:21350-29796 GCF_002742605.1 Olea europaea var. sylvestris
CATTTCCAATCTATTGTGAATAAACTTTCAATTGGGTCTTGTTCATTGGCGTGTATCAAATCAAATTTGACTAAAATTTTATAGGACTTTGGTTCTTTGGCCTTTTCAAATCAAATTTGACTAAAATTTCATACGACTTATCATTGGCGTAATTCCAATCTAATTTGGTTAAAATTTCACTTGGGTTTTGTTCATTGGCGCGCAACAAATCAAATTTAACTAAAATTTCATCTGAATTTTGTTCATTGGCATGTTTTCCATTAAATTTGACTAAAATTTCACCAGGATTTAGTTCATTTACGTGTTTCTAATCAAATTTGAATAAAATTTCTCCAGGATTTTGTTCGTTCGTACGTTTCAAATTAAATGTGACTAAAATTTTATCTGAATTTTGTTCATTGTCACGTTTTTAATCTTTACACGACTTTGGTTTATTGGCACATTTCGAATGAAATTTGATTTAAATTTCATACGGCTTTTCATTGGCGCAATTTCAATCTAATTTGACTAAAATTTCACTTGGGTTTCATTCATTGGTGTGTATCAAATCAAATTTGACTAAAATTTCTTCTGGGTTTCGTTCATCGGCGTGTTTAAAATAATATTTGACTAAAATTTCATTTGAATTTTGTTCATTGGCGCATTTCCCATCAAATTTGACTAAGATTTCATCTGAATTTTGTTCATTGGTGCATTTTCAGTCAAATTTGACAAAAATTTCACGTGAGTTTGGTTCATTGCCCCGTTTCCAATCAAATTTGACTAAAATTTGACATGACTTTGGTTCATTGGCACATTTCAAATCAAATTTGACTAAACTTTCAATCAAATTTTTTCGTCGACGCGTTTCCATTTAAATTTCATAAGGGTTTAGTTGATTGGCGCATTTTCAATCAAATTTGACTAAAATTTTACCTGGATTTATTTCAATGGCGTGTATTTAATCAAATTTGACTAAAACCTCACCAGGATTTTGTTCATTCGTGCGTTTCAAATCAAGTTTGACTAAAATTTCAATTGGATTTTGTTCATTGGCACGTTTTCAATCAAATTTGACTAAAATTTCACGTGAATTTGGTTCATTGGCACATTTCGAATCAAATTTGACTAAATTTTCAAGCAACTTTTCATTGGCACAATTGCTATCAAATTTGACTAAAATTTCACTTGGGTTTCGTTCATTAGCGTGTATCAAATCAAATTTGACTAAAATTTCACTCGGGTTTCGTTCATTGGTGTGCATCAAATCAAATTTGACGAAAATTTCATCTGAAGTCTGTTCTTTGGCACGTTTCCCATCAAAGTTGACAAAAATTTCACATGGGTTTGGTTCATTGGCGCGTTTCCAATCAGATTTGACTAAAATTTCATCGGGATTTAGTTCATTGGTGTGTTTCCAATCAAATTTGACTAAAATTTCACTAGGATTTTGTTCGTTCGTGCGTTTCAAATCAAATTTGACTAAAATTTCATCTGGATTTTGTTCATTGGCACGCTAACAATCAAATTTGACTAAAATTTCACATGACTTTGGTTCATTGGAACATTTCGAATCAAATTTGACTAAAATTTCATGCGGCTTTTCATTGGCACAATTTCAATCAAATTTGACTAAAATTTCACTTAAGTTTCGTTCATTGGCGTGTATCAAATAATATTTGACTAAAATTTTATCTGAATTTTGTTCGTTGGCACGTTTCCCATCAAATTTGACTAAATTTTCACATGGGTTTGGTTCATTGACATGTTTCCAATCAAATTTGACTAAAATTTTATCTGAATTTTGTTCGTTGGCACGTTTCCCATCAAATTTGACTAAATTTTCACATGGGTTTGGTTCATTGACATGTTTCCAATCAAATTTGACTAAAATTTCATGGGGATTTAGTTCATTGGTGAGTTTCTAATTAAATTTGACTAAAATTTTACTAGGATTTTGTTTGTTCGTGCATTTCAAATCAAATTTGTATAAAATTTCATCTGAACTTTTTCATTGGCACGTTTTCAATCAAATTTGACTAAAATTTTGTATGACTTTAATTCATTGGCAGATTTCGAATCAAATTTGACTAAAATTTCATGCGGCTTTTCATTAGCGCAATTTCGATCAAATTTGACTAAAATTTCACTTGGGTTTCGTTCATTGGTGTGTATCAAATCAAATTTGACTAAAATTTCATTTGAATTTTGTTCGTTGGCGCATTTTTCAACAATTCTGACTAAGATTTCATCTAAATTTTGTTCATTGTTGCTTTTCCAATCAAATTTCAAGCGAATTTTTTGTTGGCACATTTCCATTCAAATTTGACTAAAATTTCATATAAGTTTTGTTTTTGGAAGGTTTCCAATCGAATTTAACTAAAATTTCACCTGGGTTTCGTTCATTGGCTTGTATCAAATCAATTTTGACTAAAATTTCATCAGAATTTTGTTCATTGACGCGTTTCCTATCAAATTTAACTAAAATTTCAGACGGGTCTGGTTCATTGGCGCAATTCCAATCAAATTTGACTAAAATTTTATCGAGATTTTGTTCATTGGCTTGTTTCTAATCAAATTTGACTAAAATTTCACCACAATATTGTTCGTTAGTGCATTTTCAATCAAATTTTACTATAATTTCATCGGTATTTTGTTCAATGGGGCGTTCTTAATCAAATTTCACTAAAATTTCACCTGAGTTTGGGTGATAGTCGCATTTTCAATTAGTTTGACTAAAATACATGACTTTGGTTCATTGCCACATTTCGAATCAAATTTGACAACAATTTTATACGGATTTTTCGTTGGCACGTTTCCAATCAAATTTGACTAAAATTTCACAAGGGTTTGGTTCATTGGCGTGTTTCTAATCATATTTGACTTAAATTTTACTAAGATTTTGTTCATTAGTGCTTTTCCAATCCAATTTGACTAGAATTTCATCTAAATTTTTTTCAATGGTGCATTCTCAATCAAATTTGATTAAAATTTCACCTGAGCTTGGGTCATAGATGCATTTTTAATCAAATTTGACTAAAATTTCACATGACTTTGGTTCATCGCCACATTTCAAATCAAATTTGACTACAATTTCATGCAGGTTTTTCGTTGGCATGTTTCCAATCAAACTTGACTAAAACTTCATAAGGCTTTGGTTGATTGGCGCGTTTTCAATCAAATTTAACTAAAATTTCACCAAGATTTATTACATTTGCGTGTATCTAATCAAATTTGACTAAAACTTCACCAGGATTTTGTTCGTTCGTGCGTTTCGAAACAAATTTGACTAAAATTTCACATGACTTTGGTTCATTGGCACATTTCGAACCAAACTTGACTAAAATTTCATGCGGCTTTTTATTGGCGCAATTGTAATCAAATTTGACTAAAATTTCACTTGGCTTTCGTTCATTGGCGTGTATCAAATTAAATTTGAGAAAAATTTCACTAGGGTTTCGTTCATTGGTGTGCATCAAATAAATTTTGACTAAAATTTCATCTGAATTTTATTCGTTGGCACGTTTCCCATCAAATTTGACTAAAATTTCATATGGGTTTGGTTTCTTGGCACATTTTCAATCAAATTTGATTAAAATTTCACCGAATTTAATTCATTGGCTTGTTTCTAATTAAATTTGACTAAAATTTCACCAAAATTTTGTTCATTCGTGCGTTTCAAATCATATTTGACTAAAATTTCTTCTGAATTTTGTTTATTGGCACGTTTTAAATCAAATTTGACTAAAATTTCTTGCGACTTTCATTGGCACAATTTCAATCAATTTGAGTTAAATTTCACCAAGGTTTCGTTTATTGGCATGTATCAAATCAAATTTGACTAAAATTTCATTGGGATTTTGTTCATTGGCGTGTTTCTAATGAAATTTGAATAAAATTTCACAAGATTTTGTCCTTAGTGCATTTCCAATCAAAGTTGAGTAGAATTTCATCTAAGTTTCATCTAAGTTTTGTTCAATGGTGCGTTCTCAATCAATTTTAAATAAAATTTCACATGACTTTGGTTCATTGTCACATTTCGAATCAAATTTGACTAAACTTTCAAGTGAATTCTTTCATTGGCGCGTTTTCATTTAAATTTGACTAAAATTTCACATTTGTTTGGTTCTTTGGAGCGTTTCCAATCGAATTTGACTAAAACTTCACCTGGGTTTCGTTCATTGGCTTGTATCAAATCAATTTTGACTAAAATTTTATCTGAATTTTGTTCATTGACGTGTTTCTCAACAAATTTGACTAAAATTTCACATAGGTTTGGTTCATTAGCTCGATTCCAATCAAAGTTGACTAAAATTTCATCAAAATTTTGTTCATGGGCATGTTTCTAATCAAATTTAACTAAAATTTCACAGGATTTTGTTCATTAGTGCATTTTCAATCAAATTTGACTAGAGTTTCATCTGGATTATTTCAATGGCACGTTCTCAATCAAATTTGGCTAAAATTTCACCTGATTTTTGGTGATAGTCGTGTTTTCAAACAAATTTTGACTGAAATTTCACCTGAATTTGGGAGTTAGTCGCGTTTTCTATTAAATTTGACTAAAATTTCAGATGACTTTATTTCATTGCCACATTTCAACTCAAATTTGACTTCAAATTCATGCGAGTTTTTCGTTGGTACATTTCCAATCAAATTTGACTAAAATTTCATCTGAATTTTGTTCATTGGCGTGTTTCTAATCCAATTTGACTAAAATTTCATATGACTTTGTTTCATTGGCACATTTCGAAACAAATTTGACTAAAATTTCAAATGGGTTTCATTCATTAGCGTAATTCCAATCAAATTTGAATCAAATTTCATCAGGGTTTTGTTCATTGGCCTGTTTCTAACTAAATTTGACTAAAATTTCACCAAGATTTTCTTCCTTAGTGCGTTCCCAATCAAAGTTAGGTAGAATTTCATTTGGATTTTGTTATATGGCACGTTCTCAATCAAATTTGACCAAGATTTCACTTGAGTTTGGTTCATTGCCTTATTTCCAATCAAATTTGACTAAAATGTCATATGACTTTGGTTCATTGGCACATTTCAAATCAAATTTTACTAAACTTTCAAGCGAATTTTTTTGTTGGCGCATTTCCATTTAAATTTGACTAAAATTTCACATGAGTTTTGTTCTTTGGAGCGTTTCCAATCGATTTTGACTAAAATTTCACCTGAATTTCGTTCACTAGTTTGTATCAAATCAATTTTAACTAAAATTTTATCTGAATTTTGTTCATTGACGCGTTTCCCATCAAATTTGCCTAAAATTTGACATGGGTTTGGTTCACTGACTCGATTCGAATCAAATTTGACTAAAATTTCATCTGAATTTTGTTCATTGGCATGTTTCTAATCTAATTTGACTAAAATTTCACATGACTTTGCTTCATTAGCACATTTCGAATCAAATTTGACAACAATTTCATGGGGGGTTTTCATTAGCGCAATTCCTGTCTAATTTGACTAAAATTTCACTTGGATTTCGTTCATTGGCGTATGTCAAATCAAATTTGACTAAAATTTGATTTGAATTTTGTTCGTTGGTGCATTTCCTAACGAATTTGACTAAAATTTCACATGGGTTTGGTTCATTAGTGCGATTCCAATCAAACTTGACTAAATTTTCATCGGGGTTTTGCTTGTTGGCGTGTTTCTAATCAAATTTGACTAAAATTTCACAGGATTTTGTTCATTAGTGCGTTTCCAATAAAATTTGACCAGAATTTCATCTGGATTTTGTTCAATGGCGCGTTCTCAATCAGATTTGACTAAAATTTTACCTGATTTTGGTGATAGTTGCTTTTTCAATCAAATTTGTGTAAAAATTTCTCCTAAATTTGGGTGATAGTTGCATTTTCTATTAAATTTGACTAAAATTTCATATGACTTTAGTTCATTGCCACATTTCGAATCAAATTTGAATACAATTTCATGCGAATTTTTCGTTGGCACATTTTTAATCAAATTTGACTAAAATTTCAGAAGGGTTTCGTTCATTGGCGCGATTCGAATCAAATTTGACTAAAATTTCATCTGAATTTTGTTCATTGGCATGTTTCTAATCTAATTTGACTAAAATTTCACATGACTTTGCTTCATTAGCACATTTCGAATCAAATTTGACAACAATTTCATGGGGGGTTTTCATTAGCGCAATTCCTGTCTAATTTGACTAAAATTTCACTTGGATTTCGTTCATTGGCGTATGTCAAATCAAATTTGACTAAAATTTGATTTGAATTTTGTTCGTTGGTGCATTTCCTAACGAATTTGACTAAAATTTCACATGGGTTTGGTTCATTAGTGCGATTCCAATCAAACTTGACTAAATTTTCATCGGGGTTTTGCTTGTTGGCGTGTTTCTAATCAAATTTGACTAAAATTTCACAAGGATTTTGTTCCTTAGTATGTTTCCAATCAAAGTTGAGTAGAATTTCATCTGGATTTCGTTCAATGGTACGTTCTCAATCAAATTTGACTAAGATTTTATTTGAGTTTGGTTCATTGCCCCGTTTCCAATCAAATTTGACTAAAATTTCACATGACTTTAGTTCATTGGCACATTTTGAATCAAATTTTACTAAACTTTCAAGCGAATTTTTTCGTTGGCCCGTTTCTACTTAAATTTGACCAAAATTTCACATAAGTTTTGTTCTTTGGAGCGTTTCCAATCAAATTTGACTAAAATTTCTCCTAAATTTCTTTCATTGGCTTTATTGAATCAATTTCGACTAAAATTTCATTTGAATTTTGCTCATTGAAGCATTTCCCACCAATTTTTTTACTAAAAGTTCACATGGGTTTGGTTCATTGGCACGATTCCAATCAAATTTGACTTAAATTTCATCGAAATTTTGTTCATTGACGTGTATCTAATCAAATTTAACTAAAATTTCACAGGATTTTGGTTCATTGGCACATTTCGAATCAAATTTGACTAAAATTTCATGGAGGCTTTCATTGGCGCAATCCCAGTCTAATTTGAGTAAAATTTCACTTGGGTTTCATTCATTGGCGTGTATCAAATTAAATTTGATCTGAATTTTGTTCGTTGGCGCATTTTCCAAAGAATTTGACTAAAATTTCATTGAGGTTCTGTTCATTGAAGTGTTTCTAATCAAATTTGAATAAAATTTCACCAAGATTTTTCCTTAGTGCATTTCCAATCAAAGTTGAGTAGAATCTCATCTGGCTTTTGGTCAATGGCGCGTCTCAATCAAATTTTACTAAAATTTCACATGAGTTTGGATCATAGGCACGTTTTCAATCAACTTTGTCTAAAATTTCACACGACTTTGGTTCATTACTACATTTCGAATCAAATTCGGCTACAATTTCATGCCGGTTTTTTGTTGGCACATTTCCAATCAAATTTGACAAAAATTTCACAAGGGTTTGATTCATTGGCGCATTTTCAATCAAATTTGACTAAAATTTCATCGGCATTTAATTCATTGGTGTGTATCTAATCAAATTTGACTAAATTTTTACTAGGATTTGGTTCGTTCGTGTATTTCAAATCAAATTTGACTAAAATTTCATCTGAATTTTGTTCATTGGCACGTTTTCAATCAAATTTGATTAAAATCTCACAAAACATTGATTCATTGGCACATTTCGAATAAAATTTGGCTAAAATTTCATTCAACTTTTCATTGGCATAATTTCAATCAAATTTGACTAAAATTTCACTAATATTTTGTTCGTTCGTGTGTTTCCAATCAAATTTGGCTAGAATTTCATCTGAATTTTGTTCAATGGTGCCTTCTCAATCAAATTTGACTAAAGTTTCACTTGAGTTTGGGTCATAGGCGGGTTTTCGATCAAATATGACTAAAATTTCAAATGACTTTGGTTCATTGCCACATTTCGAATCAAATTTGACTACAATTTCATGCCGATTTTTCGTTGGCATGTTTTGAATCAAATTTGACTAAAATTTCTCATGACTTTGGTTCATTGGTACATTTCGAATCAAACTTGACTAAAATATAATGCGACTTTTGATTGGCACAATTGTAATCAAATTTGACTAAAATTACACTTGGCTTTCATTCATTGGCGTGCATCAAATCAAATTGGAGAAAAATTTCACCTGGGTTTCACTCATTGGCGTGTATCAAATAAAATTTGACTAAAATTTCATCTGAATTTTGTTCATTAACACGTTTCCCATCAAATTTTACAAAAATTTCACATGGATTTAGTTCATTGGCACGTTTCCAATCAAATTTGATTAAAATTTCACAGGGATTTAATTCATTGGCATGTTTCTAATTAAATTTGACTAAAATTTCACCAAGATTTTGTTCGTTCGTGCGTTTCCAATCATATTTGACTAAAATTTCATTTGAATTTTGTTCATTGGCATGTTTTAAATCAGATTTGACTAAAATTTCATGTGACTTTTCATTGGCGCAATTTCGATCAAATTTGAGTTAAATTTCACCAAGGT
>NW_019258608.1:0-1081 GCF_002742605.1 Olea europaea var. sylvestris
TTCTGGCACCAAGTTTTATATAACATTACTCATAGTGTATGCTTATTGTTTGACCGTGGTTTTGTTCTTGGTATGTTGAAATTTCATTTTCGTATTAGATCTATATAAAGAATTTTAGGAGTTCAGTTATAGTGTGTAAGAGGCATGAGAAAATTTTTGTACCAATATTTTCAATCATAGTGAAACTTGTACTGACAAGTACTCGTAAACGTCACATTGAGGATAAACCACTATAAATCTTTATTTTTTTCCTTTATTACTCTCGTTGAAAGAAATTAGACTCGATTTGCTAAAAATTTATACATCATTCTGCCCTACATTGATAAATATCAGAGGGGCATATTTAATACAACATTGAAATAGGCTCTTAAAAATATAATGAAACTCGAATAGACAATATTTCATTCTTTCAAGTCGGATTTTTCGAGTCATGCTGAGAAAGATATATCAATAAATACCACAACCGTCATGAGGATGGATTACTAATTATTGATAGTTTTTCTACTTCACTTTCCTTTCCCTCTAAACAAACTTTTAATCTCTTGGTAGATTTGTCTCACATGAACAATGGGAGTTCCAACTAAATTTCTTTCTGATGAGTGTTTTTCCATACCCAAGACATGGATGTGCATAGCTAGTTAACAACAACGTGAAAAGAAAAGTGATGGATCTTAACACCTTAAAAAATATGCTGATCCTTTAACCTAAAACGTTTGTAAAAGTCATATGTTTTATCTTGAAAATCTAGAATAACTTTTCATGTGAAATGAAAAGGCATTTTCCAAGTAAGCTCAATCTAATGCTTTTGTACGTCATGGATTGTGACAAATAGAAAGAGCATCTTGGATACAAGGGTGTCATAGATAAATTACGTTTTTCGAATGTCTCCGATAAGTGGAATGGCACTTATTGAAGATAAGTTAATTTTGAAACTAAGAATTAGGTAGTCAAGTCATGCTTTGTCCCAAATTAAAGAGGTCTTCATTCATAAGAGTGACGCGAGTTTAATAGAGTAAAAACAAAAAACATTTGATATTACAAAAGATTTAGTTACTTTAAATCTCCAAATAGATCTATTGGA
>NW_019258609.1:0-1081 GCF_002742605.1 Olea europaea var. sylvestris
TTTGTTCAATGAAACAAAGCCAATAAAATGTCAAATGTGCATAAATATACATAATAAATATTTGTAATATTTTTACACTTTTTCCAAGTTATATTTTGCACACTATGTTAACTGAAGGATAATAAATAGCACCTTTTGGAGAGGAAAAGAAAAATTTACAAGTATATCATTTTCAACAGTTGAATGCCGAAATACCTGTAATTGAAAGTAACAAATCACACTTCATGTATTACATCATGTTACATTTTTACTTACCATTTATAACTAGTGTATTATTCTTTAAGATTTTATTTACTATTTCTTTTTCTTCCAAAAAATAAAATTTTATTTCTCTGACTCCCTCTCTAGATTCTATCTTTCTTAATAACATCTGTCGAGTTTCTTTAATAAACTATTTACATAAATTATCTATTTTTCATTTTGTCCATAAGATTATATAAAATTTTCAGTAACATCATCTATGAAACTTCCTTGTAAAAATGAGAAAAAACCAACCACGATAGAAACCAAGGAAATTATTCATGCATTCTTGGAAATTTTATGTTACAAAATAATATAAAGTTAATAACTTTGAATTAAATGGATAAGAAATTAGTTTCAAGATGAAAAAAAAATATTTTACTTCCTTTTTTTCTTTTAAATTTTGTTTATTGAGTATAATTATAAATTAGAAGATGAAAGCTAATAATTTTCCTTTGTCCATTTTACAATATTGGCAAAAAAAATAGCATATGAGATGATATGATGCATTCAAACTAATTTATTATTCATTTCAAGTTGGATTTCAAGGAAAATAAAGACAATAAATTTTGTAAATCTCACACAAAGACTATCTCTAGAGTAATATAATTATCTAGAGGAAATTGCACTACATGAAGATTTTTGGCTTCACATTTTCAAAAAATGTCATTTTTTAAAACTCTTTACAAGATTGTCATCTTTTGATATTTTTGCCCCTCTAGATAATCTAAATAACCTACATGTCCTTCATTAAATGAGATTTGATTCCATGAAAAATTGTATAACAAACTGAAGAAATGTCACATCAAATAACTCAACTTTTAAATTTTTAAAAAAAAAA
>NW_019258610.1:0-1081 GCF_002742605.1 Olea europaea var. sylvestris
CATTATGAAATCGTGAGCTAAACCCAAAACGGTCGCTACATTTCCAAAAAGTACTTATGGTCCCAAAACGGACACCGTCTGCAGAAGTTATGCTCAATTCTTCAAACGCCGTCAATCCAATTATGCAGGTGTACATTCTTCAAAAAATGGTCGAAATCCGTCACACGTCACGATGAAGTGGTGAGTTCAATCCAAAAGGGTCGCTACATTTCCGAAATGTGCTTATGGGCCCAAAACGGACACCGTTTGCAAAAGTTACGCTCATTTCTTCGAAAGTCGACACTCCAAGCGTTCAAAATATGCGAGTGGTTGTTCTTCAAAAAAAGGACGAAAACCCTAATACGTCATTACGAAATCGTAACCTAAACCCAAAACTGTCGCTACATTTTTGAAAAGTACTTATGGTCCCAAAAACGGACACTGTCTGCAAAAGTTATGCTCAATTCTTCGAATGCCAACAATCCGAATATGTAGGTTCACGTTCCTCAAAAAATGGTCAAAATCCCACATACGTTATGACGAAGTTGTGAGTTCAATCCAAAAGGGTCGCTACATTTCCGAAAAGTAATTATGGGCCCAAAACGGACACCGTCTGCAAAAGTTGCGTTCATTTCTTCGAAGGTCGACAATCCAAGCGTTTCCAATATGCGAGTGGTCGTTCTTCAAAAAAAGGATGAGAACCCTAATACATCATTATGAAATCGTGAGCTAATCCCAAAACGGTCGCCACATTTCCAAAAAGTACTTACGGTCCCATAACGGACACCGTCTGCAAAAGTTATGCTCAATTCTTCGAGCGTCGTCAGTCCGAATATGCCGGTGCACATTCCTCAAAAAATGGTCAAAATCCCTCATACGTCACGACGAAGTAGTGAGTTCAATCTAAAGGAGTCGCTACATTTCCGAAAACTACTTATGGGCCCAAAACGGACACCGTTTGCAAAAGTTACGCTTATTTCTTCGAAGGTCGACACTCCGAGCGTTCAAAATATGCGAGTGGTCGTTCTTCAAAAAAAGGATGAGAACACTAATACGTCATTATGAAATCGTGAGTTAAACCCAAAACGGTCGCTACATTTTC
>NW_019258611.1:0-1081 GCF_002742605.1 Olea europaea var. sylvestris
GTACAATCCTCCTTACTGAACAAGCCGTAAAAATATAGATGATCAGACAAGTATGCTGCTTGCAATGTAGGTCAATATCATGTTTTAAGGACAGGTTTTTGCACTTCCATTCATGCATAATGTCCTTAATCCTGATGAAGATTACATAACATATACTGAATTGCTTTACTTCCAAACTTGACAGAAATATTTTGCTCAGCATATGATTTCTTTAGTATGTCGTTCTCTTTCTAGTGAACTGTTCAATTGAACCTTGTCTTTTATCTGCAAACAGGTGTTGTTGGTATAGATTGTTTTGAAGTGAAGAAAATGGATTCAGTTTATGAAGAACTTGATGAGGTTAAAGCTGAATTCGAAAAGCTCACAAAGGAATATCGTGTTAAAGCAGAATTAGCTGAAAGTTTGAAGAGATCCCAAAGTGAGATACTTATCAAATCTCAGGAGGCGAATCAGAAGCTGGAAAAACTAGGTCGGGAATTAAACGTGAAGGAAGATGAAATTTGTGCTGCAAATCATATAAATGAAGAGCTGAAGTCTAATTTGACAGATAAAGAGGCTGCAATTAAGCATCTTACATCTGTAAATAGTAAACTTCATCTCGACTATGGTGAGAAGCTTAGTAAGTGTGAAGAAGAGAGTAAAGAGTTGGGGTTGGCTTTGGACGAAGCAAATGCCAAGAACATGGATCAAGAGAAGCAAATTTGTTCACTTAAAGAGGAGATTGAAGGAGTTAAGAAACTTCTAACTGTTCTTCAGAAGAAGTCTTCAGAAGCAGAAAACAATGCCAAAGCTTCTAGAGAAGTACAGCTGAGAGATGATGTTTTCCACAAATTAGAAGAAAAAAATAGAAGTTTTGAAGATCGGCTGAAATGGAAGAATGAACAGTTTGGCCATCTAGAAGAAGCCCATGAAAAGCTTCGACATCATTTGCAAGTGAGGGAAAAGGAGTGGGAGAAGGAGAAAGCTGTATTGATAGATGACATCTCTTCCTTACAATCCAACCTGGAATCTCAAATCCGAATTTCAGAAGATCTCCAGAGTCGACTTAATATGTGCAACCACGCTCTGGCTCATGAAGAAG
>NW_019258612.1:0-1081 GCF_002742605.1 Olea europaea var. sylvestris
CATATATGGTCGATCCAATTCCTGCTCCTTCGTGTTTAATGGAAAGAAGATTTACCTTAACCCACTACCTCCAAAGCCGGCTGGCTCACTAGAAGCGAAGAAAAGTGGGGAACAAAAGGGGTTGCATATCATTAGTCCTACAGAGTTTGAGCGTACAATTGTTGGTGACTCAATTGTGTTCGCCTTAGTAGTCATGGAGGTTTCATCTAACTCCACAAGTGAGGATACTGCGGAAGTCCAATCGATCCTTCAGGAGTTTCGAGATGTCTTTCCGGAGGACCTACCTGATCATCTACCTCCGCTAAGAGTTATTCAACATGCCATAGATTTCGTCCCCGGCGCATCCCTTCCAAATTTGCCACATTATAGGATGAATCCTACTGAGCACGCTGAGCTCCAAAGGCAAGTGGATGACCTTCTCAACAAAGGATTCATTCGTAAGAGTTTAAGCCCATGTGCTGTCCCCGCCCTATTGACGCCCAAAAAGGATGGATCTTGGAGAATGTGTGTGGATAGTCGCGCTATCAATAGGATCACGGTGAAGTATCGTTTTCCCATTCCCAGGCTTGATGATATGCTGGATATGATGGTTGGCGCGATAATCTTTTCAAAGATCGATCTAAAGAGTGGGTACCATCAAATTAGAATTCGCCCAGGGGATGAGTGGAAGACCGCGTTTAAGACGAAAGATGACCTTTATGAATGGCTGGTCATGCCTTTTGGGCTAAGTAATGCGCCGAGTACCTTCATGCGGGTAATGACACAAACTCTTCGGCCGTTCATGGGTAAATTTCTCGTTGTCTACTTTGATGATATCCTCATCTATAGTAAAACAAAGGAGCAACACCGTGACCACCTCAAACAAATTTGTTCTACCCTTCGCGAGACTAACCTGTATGCTAATGTCAAGAAATGTTCCTTTTTCACCGATAGCGTTGTTTTTCTGGGGTTCATTGTCTCGTCGACAGGGGTGTCTGCTGACCCTACTAAGATTCAGACGATAATTGACTGGCCTGAGCCTAAGGCCATTCATGATGTCAGGAGCTTTCACGGCTTAGCTACGTTTTACCGTCGTTTTATT
>NW_019258613.1:0-1081 GCF_002742605.1 Olea europaea var. sylvestris
TTATCCACTAATGAGGCAAAATTCTTGCATGTCAAACCTAGCAATATAGCCATCTAACCGTAACCAGACTTCATTATTTTTGCCACAGTTTAAAAGCCTTATGACAAATTCATGTGTCAACTTGCTACTAAATTGTTCTTCTTCTCCCCTATAAACAACTCCAAAAATAAATCCATAAAAATTACTACACATCAAAGAAGCTTGTTGATTTACATCTATAAATTCTATAAAATCTTTTAAGATATTCCCAATTCAGATACTGAGTGATAGTAGCAGAAAACCATTGATTTAGAGGCACAATGGATTCTAAAGACATATGCATAAATTATTCAAAAATGAGCAAACCCAATGAAACAGGCAGAGAAATTTATATTTATAAGAATTCCAAATAGACAAAACATATATGGTAAATAGACAAATTGTATAGATTCTAATTCTAGGCAAAGATCCACAGATTAAAAATTGTTGATTTAAATATCGAAACCATGCAAAGAACAAACTCATGCCCGTGCAATGTCAAATCAATTAACTGGCAATTAAAAATAGTAAGTAATCCAGAATTTACAATTATCTATGTTTTCAAATGATTATGCCTCTCATTTCGGAAGAATGCTATAATCCCGAGGAGCTACACTTAAAATAGTAGTATATAATATATAAGCACAAGACAAAATTAGACGGAAGTCTTCGTGACACGGAGAGTCATATTGCTCAAATCTCCTCTACTCTATATATCTATGTCAAATAGCTAATTTTTCCAGCCAAATGATTACCTTTTCTAGCTAGATCTTTAGACACCTTCCCCTACTGAAATGTGTCGACTTCTTAGACTTTAGCTTTGAGTAGGATGACAAATGAATTGTATATTTTGTAGTATCGTGATTCTTGTGACTTTAGTTGGGATAATAAATGAATTGTCATATAAATTGTTGTGTTTTGGCTTTAATTGGGATAATAAATAATTTGTATTTTGTTGTGTAGTGATGGTTAAAAGCTATTCACACATATATGTTTTCTTTTTAGTTTTTTCTTTTAATTCTTTAATTTTATACACATAATCACGCACATAAATCTAATGTCT
>NW_019258614.1:0-1081 GCF_002742605.1 Olea europaea var. sylvestris
TTTCATTCGCTCGATTCCAATCCAATTAGACTAGCAATTCGTCGAAAATGATCAAACCCGAACTTATCATGAAATCAAGAACCACTTTTCATTGGCTCGATTCCAATCGAATTATACTAGCAATTCGCCAAAAATGAACAAACCCGAACTTATCATGAAATCAAAAACTACTTTTCATTAGCACGATTCCTCTCGAATTTGACGAGCAATTCGTCGAAAATGATCAAACCTAGTGTGATCATGAAATCAAAAACAAATTTTCATTGGCTCGATTCCAATCAAATTAGACTAGTAATTAGCCGAAAAGGATCAAACCCGAAGTTATCATGAAATCAAAAACCACTTTCCATTGGCTCGATTCCACTCGAATTAGACTAGGAATTAGCCAAAAATGATCAAACCCGAAGTAATCATGAAATCAAGAACCACTTTTCATTGGCTCCATTCCAATCAAATTAGACTAGCAATTCGCCAAAAAGAACAAACCCAAACTTATCATAAAATCAAAAAACACTTTTCATGGGCTCGATTCCAATCGAATTAGACTAGCAAGTTGCCGAAAATGATCAAAGCCGAAGTTATCATGAAATCGAAAAACACTTTTCATTGGCTCGATTCCAATCGAATTAGACTAGCAATTTGCCGAAAATGAACAAATCCGAAGTTATCATGAAATCGAAAACCACTTTTCATTGGCACGATTCCAATCGAATTCGACTAGCAGTTCACCAAGAACGATCAAACCCGATGTAATCATGAAATCAAAAACCAATTTCCATTGGCTCGATTCCAACCGAATTAGACTAGCATTTCTCCAAAGATGAACAAACTCGAAGTTATCATGAAATCAAAAACTACTTTTCATTGGATCGTTTCCAATCGAATTAGACAAGCAATTTGCCGAAAACGATCAAACTCGAAGTTATCATGAAATCGAAAACCACTTTCATTGGCTCAATTCCAATCGATTTAGACTAGGAATTAGCCAAAAAGGATCAAACCCGAAGCAATCATGAAATCAAGAACCACTTTTCATTGGCTCCATTCCAATCGAATTAGACTAGCAATTCGCCAAAAAGAA
>NW_019258615.1:0-1081 GCF_002742605.1 Olea europaea var. sylvestris
AGACGGTTCCGACACCGTCGCGAAAAATGACGAAATTGCCCCCGACGCGGTTTTTGTTTCCGATCAACCTGCTAAATTTAAGCCCATTCCGACACCGTCGCGAAAAATGATGAAATTGCACCCGGCGAGATTTTTGTTTCCGATCAACCTGCCAAATTTAAGCCCATTCCGACACCGTCGTGGAAAATGACGATATTGCCCTTAGCGCAATTTTTGTTTCCGATCAACCTGTCAAAATTTAGCCCATTTGGACACCGTCGCGAAAAATGACGAAATTGCCCTTGGCACGATTTTTGTTTCCAATCAAACTGTCAAATTTCTGCCCGTTCCGACACCGTCACGAAAAATAACGAAATTGCCCCCGGCGCAATTTTTGTTTTCGATCAACCTGCCAAATTTATGCTCATTCCGACACCGTCGCGAAAAATGACGGCATTGCCCCCAGCGCGATTTTCGTTTCCGATCAACCTAACAAATTTTAGCCCATTCGGATACCATCGCGAAAAATGACGGAATTGCCCCAACACGATTTTTGTTTCCAATCAACCTACCGAATTTCAGCCAATTTCGACACCGTCGATAAAATTATGACGAAATTGCCCCTGGCCCGAATTTTGTTTCTGAATAACCTATCAAATTTCAGCCCATTTCGACACTGTCGCGAAAAATGACGAAATTGCCCTGGTGCGATTTTTGTTTCCGATCAACCTGTCAAATTTAAGCCCATTCCGACACCGTCGCGAAAAATGACAACATCGCCCCCGACGCGATTTTTGTTTTCGATCAACCTATCAAATTTTAGCCCATTCCGATACCGTCGCGAAAAATGACGGAATTGCCGCGACGCGAGTTTTGTTTCCAATCAACCTGCCAAATTTCAACCAATTTCGACACCGTCGCAAGAAATGACGAAATTGCCCCTGGCCCGGAATTTGTTTCTGAATAACCTGTCAAATTTTGGCCCATTCCGACATCGTCGCAAAAAATGACGAAATTGACCTCGGCGCAATTTTTGTTTCCAATCAACCTGCCAAATTTCAGCCAATTTCGACACCGTCGCGAAAAATGACGAAATTGCCCC
>NW_019258616.1:0-1081 GCF_002742605.1 Olea europaea var. sylvestris
TTCTTCATTGGCGTGATTCCAATCGAATTAGCCTAACAATTTGCCAAAAGCGAACAAATCTGAAGTTGTCATGAAATCAAAAACCATTTTTCATTCGCTCGATTCAAGACGAATTAGACTAGCAATTCGCCAAGAACGAACAAATCCTAAGTTATCTTGAAATCAAAAAACACTTTTCATTGGATCAATTCCAATCGAATTAGACTAGCAATTCGCCAAAAATAAACAAACCCGAAGTTATCATGAAATCAAAAATCGCTTTTCATTAGCTTGATTCCAATCGAATTAGACAAGTAATTCGCCAAAAACGAACAAATTTGAAGTTGTCATGAAATCAAAAACCACTTTTTATTCCCTCGATTCAAGACGAATTAGACTAGCAATTCGCCAGGAACGAACAAATTCTAAGTTATCTTGAAATCAAAAAACACTTTTTATTGGCTCGATTCAAATCGAATTGGACTAGCAATTCGCCAAAAATGAACAAACCTAAAGTTATCATGAAATCAAGAACAACTTTTCCTTCGCTCCATTCCAAATGAATTAGACTAGCAATTCGCCAAGAACGAACAAATCCTAAATTATCTTAAAATCGAGAACCACATTTCATTGGCTCGATTCCAATCGAATTAGACTAGCAATTCGCCAAAAATGAAGAAGACCGAAGCTATCATGAAATCGAAAATCACTTTTCATTGGCTCGATTCCAATCGAATTAGACTAGTAATTCGTAAAAAGTAAACAAACCCGAAGTAATCATGAAATAAAAAACACCTTGTCACTGGCTCCATTCCAATCGAATTGGACTATTAATTCAACAAAAATGAACAAATCTGAAGTCGTCATGAAATAAAAAACCACTTTTCATTGGCTCGATTTCAATCGAATTAGACTAGCCTTTCCCCAAAAACGAACAAACCCAAAATTATCATGAAATCAAAAACCACTTTTCATTGACTCGATTCCAATCGAATTAGACTAGAGATTCGCGAAAAATAAACAAGCTTGAAGTTAACATGAAATCAAAAATCACTTTTCATTGGCTAGATTCCAATCGAATTAGACAAGTAATTCGCGAAAA
>NW_019258617.1:0-1081 GCF_002742605.1 Olea europaea var. sylvestris
AGTCAATTATTAGCCCATTCCGACACAGTCGCGAAAAATGACGAAATTGCCCCCCACGCGATTTTTTGTTTCCGATCAACCGTTCAAATTTTAGCCCATTCCGACAAAGTCGCGAAAAATGACGAAATTGCCCCCGGCGCGATTTCTGTTTCCGATCAACCTGTCAAATTTTAGCCAATTCCGAAACAGTTACGAAAAATGACGAAATTGCCCCCGGCGCGGTTTTTTGTTTCCGATCAACCTGTCAAATTTTATCCCACTCCGACACAGTCGCGAAAAATAACGAAATTGCCCCCGGCGCGATTTTTGTTTTCCGATCAACCCATCAAATTTGAGCCCATTCCGTCTGTTTCCGATCAACCTGTTAAATTTTAGCCAATTCCGAAACAGTTGCGAAAAATGACGAAATTGCCCCCGGCGCGATTTTTGTTTCCGATCAACCTATCAAATTTTAGCCCATTCCTACACAGATGCGGAAAATGAGGAAATTGCCCCCGGCGCAATTTTTGTTTCCGATCAACCTGTCAAATTTTAGCCCATTCCGACACAATCAAAAAAAATGACGAAATTGGCCCTGGCGCGGTTTTTGTTTCCGATCCACCAGTCAAATTTTAGCCCATTCTGACACAGTCGCGAAAAATGACGAAATTGCCCCTGGCGCGGTTTTTGTTTCCGATCAACCAATCAAATTTTAGCCCATTCCAACATCGTCGCGAAAAATTACGAAATTGACCCCGGCGCGATTTTTGTTTCCGATCAACCCATCAAATTTTAGCCTATACTGACACAGTTTTAAAAAATGACGAAATTACCCCCGACGCGATTTTTATTCCCGATCAACCTGTCAATTTTTTGCCCATTCCGACACAGTCGCGAAAAATGACGAAATTGCCCCAGGCGCGATTTTTGTTTTCGATCAACCCGTCAAATTTTAGCCCATTCCTACACAGTCTCGAAAAATGACGAAATTGCCCCCGGCGAGATTTTTGTTTCCGATTAACCTGTCAAATTTTAGCCAATTCCGAAACAGTTACGAAAAATGACGAAATTGCCCCCGGCGCGATTTTTGTTTCCGATCAAC
>NW_019258618.1:0-11498 GCF_002742605.1 Olea europaea var. sylvestris
GTGCAAAAGTTATGCTCAATTCTTCGAACGCCTACTCTCCAAGCGTTCCAAATACGCAAGTGCTCATTCTTTCAAAAAATAGCTGAAATCCCTCGTACGTCACGACGAAGTCGTGAGTTCAATGCAAAACGATCGTTACATTTCCAAAAAGTACTTATGGGCCCAAAACGGACACAGTGTGCAAAAGTTATGCTCAATTCTTCGAACGCCTACTCTCCAAGCGTTCCACATACGTAAGTGCTCATTCTTTCAAAAAATAGCCGAAATCCCTCATACGTCGCGACGAAGTGGTGAGTTCAATCCAAAACGGTCGCTACATTTCTAAAAAGTACTTATGGGCCCAAAACGGACAACATGTGCAAAAATTACGCTCAATTCTTCTTACGCCGACTCTCCAAGCGTTCCAAATATGCAAGTTCTCATTCCTTCAAAAACTGGCCGAAATCTCTCATACGTCACGACGATGTTGTGAGTTCAACCCAAAACGGTCGCTACATTTCCAAAAAGTACTTATGGGCCCAAAACGGACACCGCGTGCAAAAGTTATGCTCAATTCTTCGAGCGCCGACAATCCAAGCGTTCCAAATACGCAAGTGCTCATTCTTCAAAAAATAGCCGAAATCCCTCATACGTCGTGACGAAGTGGTGAGTTCAATCCAAAACGGTCGCTACATTTCCAAAAAGTACTTATAGGCCCAAAACGGACAACTTGTGCAAAAGTTACGCTCAATTCTTCTTACGTCGACTATCCAAGCCTTCCAAATATGCAAGTGCTCATTCTTTCGAAAACTGGCCGAAACCCCTCATACGTCACGACGAAGTGGTGAGTTCAATCGAAAATGGTCGCTGCATTTCCAAAAAGTACTTATGGGCCCAAAACTGACAACATGTGCAAAAGTTACGCTCAATTCTTCTTACGCCGACTCTCCAAGCGTTCCAAATATGCATGTGCTCATTCTTTCGAAAACTGGCCGAAATCCCTTATATGTCACGACAAAGTTGTGAGTTCAATCCAAAACGATCGCTACATTTCCAAAAAGTACTTATGGGCCCAAAACGGACACAGTGTGCAAAAGTTACGCTCAATTCTTCGAACGCCGACTCTCCAAGCGTTCCAAATACGTAAGTGCTCAATCTTTCAAAAAATAGCCAAAATCCCTCATACGTCGCGACGAAGTGGTGAGTTCAATCCAAAACGGTCAATACATTTCCAAAAAGTACTTATGGGCCCAAAACAGAAATCGTGTGCAAAAGTTACACTCGATTCTTCTTACGCCGACTCTCGAAGCGTTCCAAATATACAAGTGCTCATTCTTTCGAAAACTGGCCGAAATCCCTCATACGTCATGACGAAGTCGTGAGTTCAATCCAAAACGATCGCTACATTTCCAAAAAGTACTTATGGGCCCAAAACGGACAGCATGTGCAAAAGTTACGCTCAATTCTTCTTACGCCGACTCTCCAAGCGTTCCAAATATGCAAGTGCTCATTCTTTTGAAAAATGGCCGAAATCCCTCGTACGCCACGATGAAGTTGTGAGTTCAATCCAAAATGGTCGCTACATTTCCAAAACGTACTTATGGGCCTAAAACGGACACCGTGTGAAAAAGTTACGCTCAATTCTTCGAATGCCGACAATCCAAGCATTCCAAATACGCAAGTGCTCATTCTTTCAAAAAATGGCCAAAATCCCTCATACGTCACGATGAAGTGGTGAGTTCAATCCAAAACGATCGCTACATTTCTAAAAAGTACTTATGGGCCCAAAACGGACACCGTGTGCAAAAGTTACACTCAATTCTTCGAATGTCGACAATCCAAGCGTTCCAAATATGCAAGTGCTCATTATTTCTAAAAATGGGCAAGATCCCTCATACGTCACGACGAAGTTGTGAGTTCAATCCAAAACGGTCGCTACATTTCCAAAAAGTACTTATGGGCCCAAAACGAACACCGTGTGCAATAGTTACCCTCAATGCTTTGAACGCCGACAATCCAAGCGTTCCAAATACGTAAGTTATCACTATTTCGAAAAATGGCCGAAATTCCTCATACGTCACGACGAAGTTATGAGTTCAATCCAAAACGGTCGTTACATTTCAAAACGTACTTATAGGGCCCAAAACGGACACCGTGTGCAAAAGTTACGCTCAATTCTTCTTACACCGACTCTCTAAGCTTTCCGAATATGCAAGTGCGCATTCTTTCGAAAAATGGCCAAAATCCCTCATACGTGACGATGAAGCGGTGAGTTCAATCCAAAACGGTCGCTACATTTCCAAAAAGTACTTGTGGGCCCAAAACGGACACCGTGTGGAAAAGTTACGCTCAATTCTTAGAATGCCGACAATCCAAGCATTCCAAATACGCAAGTGCTCATTATTTCTAAAAATGGGCGAAATCCCTCATACGTCACGATGAAGTCGTGAGTTCAATCCAAAACGGTCGCTACATTTCCAAAAAGTACTTATGGGCCAAAACGGACACCGTGTGCAAAAGTTACGCTCAATTCTTCTTACACCGACTCTCCAAGCATTCCAAATATGCAAGTGCTCATTCTTTCGAAAAATGGTCGAAATCCCTCATACGTCACGATGAAGTGGCGAGTTCAATCCAAAACGGTCGCTACATTTCCAAAACGTACTTATGGGTCCATAATGGACACCATGTGCAAAAGTTACGCTCAATTCTTCTTACAACGACTCTCCAAGCTTTCCAAATATGCAAGTGCTCATTCTTTCAAAAAATGGCTGAAATCCCTCATACGTCACGACGAAGTGGTGAGTTCAATCCAAAACGGTCGCTACATTTCCAAAACGTACTTATGGGCCCAAAACGGACACCGTGTGCAAATGTTACGGTCAATTCTTCGAATGCCGACATTCCAAGCGTTCCAAATACGGAAGTGCTCATTCTTTCGAAAAATGCTCAAAATCTCTCATACGTCACGACGAAGTGGTGAGTTCAATCCAAAACGGTTGCTACATTTCCAAAAAGTTCTTATGGGCCCAAAATGGACACCGTGTGCAAAAGTTACGCTCAATTCTTCGAACACCGACAATCCAAGCGTTCCAAATACGAAAGTGCTCATTATTTCGAAAAATGGCTGAAATCCCTCATACGTCACGACGAAGTGGTGAGTTCAATCCAAAACGGTCGCTACATTTCCAAAAAGTACTTATGGGCCCAAAACGGACAACGTGTGCAAAAGTTACGCTCAATTCTTCGAATGCCGAGAATCCAAGCGTTCCAAATACTCAAGTGCTCATTATTTCTAAAAATTGGCGAAATCCCTCATATGTCACGATGAAGTTGTGAGTTCAATCTAAAACGGTCGCTACATTTCCAAAAAGTACTTATGGGCCCACCGTGTACAAAAGTTACACTCAATTCTTCTTACACCGACTCTCCAAGCATTCCAAATATGTAAGTGCTTATTCTTTCGAAAAATGGCCGAAATCCCTCATACGTCACGACGAAGTGGCGAGTTCAATCCAAAACAGTCACTACATTTCCAAAAAGTACTTATGGAGCCAAAACGGATACCGTGTGCAAAAGTTACTCTTTATTCTTCTTACATCGACTCTCCAAGCATTTCAAATATGCAAGTGCTCATTCTTTCAAAAAATGGCCGAAATCCCTCATTCGTCACGAGGATGTGGTGAGTTCAATCCAAAACGGTCGCTGCATTTCCAAAAAGTACTTATGGGCCCAAAACTGACAACATGTGCAAAAGTTACGCTCAATTCTTCTTACGCCGACTCTCCAAGCGTTCCAAATATGCAAGTGCTCATTCTTTCGAAAACTGGCCGAAATCCCTTATATGTCACGACAAAGTTGTGAGTTCAATCCAAAACGATCGCTACATTTCCAAAAAGTACTTATGGGCCCAAAACGGACACAGTGTGCAAAAGTTACGCTCAATTCTTCGAACGCCGACTCTCCAAGCGTTCCAAATATGCAAGTGCTCATTCTTTTGAAAAATGGCCGAAATCCCTCGTACGCCACGACGAAGTTGTGAGTTCAATCCAAAATGGTCGCTACATTTCCAAAACGTACTTATGGGCCTAAAACGGACACCGTGTGAAAAATCACGCTCAATTCTTCGAATGCCGACAATCCAAGCATTCCAAATACGCAAGTGCTCATTCTTTCAAAAAATGGCCAAAATCCCTCATACGTCACGATGAAGTGGTGAGTTCAATCCAAAACGATCGCTACATTTCTAAAAAGTACTTATGGGCCCAAAACGGACACCGTGTGCAATAGTTACCCTCAATTCTTCGAACGCCGACAATCCAAGCGTTCCAAATACGTAAGTTATCACTATTTCGAAAAATGGCCGAAATCCCTCATACGTCACGACGAAGTTGTGAGTTCAATCCAAAACGGTCGCTACATTTCCAAAAAGTACTTATGGGCCCAAAACGGACACCGTGTGCAATAGTTACCCTCAATTCTTCGAACGCCGACAATCCAAGCGTTCCAAATACGTAAGTTATCACTATTTCGAAAAATGGCCGAAATCCCTCATACGTCACGACGAAGTTATGAGTTCAATCCAAAACGGTCGTTACATTTCAAAACGTACTTATAGGGCCCAAAACGGACACCGTGTGCAAAAGTTACGCTCAATTCTTCTTACACCGACTCTCTAAGCTTTCCGAATATGCAAGTGCGCATTCTTTCGAAAAATGGCCAAAATCCCTCATACGTGACGATGAAGTGGTGAGTTCAATCCAAAACGATCGCTACATTTACAAAATGTACTTATGGGCCCATAATGGGCACCGTGTACAAAAGTTACACTCAATTCTTCGAATGCCGACAATACAAGCGTTCCAAATACACAAGTGCTCATTATTTTGAAAAATACCCGAAATCTCTCGTACCCCACGATGAAGTGGTGAGTTCAATCCAAAACGGTCGCTACATTTCCAAAAAGTACTTATGGAGCCAAAACGGATACCGTGTGCAAAAGTTACTCTTTATTCTTCTTACATCGACTCTCCAAGCATTTCAAATACGCAAGTGCTCATTCTTTCAAAAAATGGCCGAAATCCCTCATTCGTCACGACGATGTGGTGAGTTCAATCCAAAACGGTCACTACATTTCCAAAACGTACTTATGGGCCCAAAATGGACACCGTGTGCAAAAGTTACGCAAAATTCTTCGAACGCCGACAATCCAGGCGTTCTAAATACGCAAGTGCACATTCTTTCAAAAAATAGCCAAAATCTCTAATACATCACAACGAAGTGGTGAGTTCAATCCAAAACGGTCGCTACATTTCCAAAAAGTACTTATGGGCCCAAAACGGACAACGTTTGCAAAAGTTAATCTCAATTCTTCTTACGCCGACTCTCCAAGCGTTCCAAATATGCAAGTGCTCATTATTTCGAAAAATGGTCGAAATTCCTCATACGTCACGACGAAGTGGTGAGTTCAATCCAAAACTATCGCTACATTTCCAAAACGTATTTATGGGCCCAAAACGGGCACCGTGTACAAAAGTTACGCTCAATTCTTCGAATGCCGACAGTCCAAGCGTTCCAAATACGCAAGTGCTCATTCTTTAGAAAAATGGCCGAAATCCCTCATACGTCACGACGAAGTGGTGAGTTCAATCCAAAATGGTCGCAACATTTCTAAAATGTACTTATGGGCCCAAAACGGACACCGTGTGCAAAAGTTACACTCAATTCTTCGAATGCCGACAATCCAAGCGTTCCAAATACGCAAGTGCTCATTATTTCTAAAAATGGGCGAAATCCCTCATACGTCACGACGAAGTTGTGAGTTCAATCCAAAACGGTCGCTACATTTCCAAAAAGTACTTATGGGCCCAAATTTACAACGTTTGAAAAAGTTATGCTCAATTCTTCTCACAACGACTCTCCAAGCGTTCCGAATATGCAAGTGCTCATTCTTTCATAAAATGGCTGAAATCCCTCATACGTTACGATGAAGTGGTGAGTTCAATCCAAAACGGTAGCTACATTTCCAAAAAGTACTTATGGGCCCAAAACGAATACCGTGTGCAAAAGTTACGCTCAATTCTTTGAATGCCGACAATCCAAGCGTTCCAAATACGCAAGTGCTCATTATTTCTAAAAATGGGCGAAATTTCTCATACGTCACGACGAAGTTGTGAGTTCAATCCAAAACGGTTGCTACATTTCCAAAAAGTACTTATGGGCAAAAAATGGACACCGTGTGCAAATGTTATGCTCAATTCTTCTTACACCGACTCTCCAAGCATTCCAAATATGCAAGTGCTCATTCTTTCAAAAAATGGCCGAAATCCCTCATTCGTCACAACGAAGTGGTGAGTTCAATCCAAAACGGTCGCTACATTTCCAAAAAGTACTTATGGGCCCAAAACGGACAAGTTTGTAAAAGTTATGCTCAATTCTTCTCACACCGACTCTCCAAGCGTTCCAAATATGCAAGTGCTCATTCTTTCGAAAAATGGCCAAAATCCCTCATACGTCACGACGAAGTGGTGAGTTCAATCCAAAACGGTCACTACATTTCCAAAACGTACTTATTGGCCCAAAACGGACACCATGTGCAAAAGTTACGCTCAATTGTTCGAACGCTGACAATCCAAGCATTCCAAATACGCAAGTGATCATTCTTTCAAAAAATAGCTGAAATCCATCATACGTTACGACGAAGTGGTGAGTTCAATCCAAAACGGTCGCTACATTTCCAAAAAGTACTTATGGGCCCAAAACGGACAACGTGTGCAAAAGTTACGCTTAATTCTTCTAACGCCGACAATCCAAGCGTTCCACATATGCAAGTGCTCATTCTTTCAAAAAATAACCAAAATCCCTCATACGTCACGACGAAGGGGTGAGTTCAATCCAAAACGGTCGCTACATTTCCAAAAAGTACTTATGGACCCAAAACGGACACCATGTGCAAAGGTTACGCTCAATTCTTTGAACGCCGACAATCGAAGCGTTCCAAATACGCAAGTGCTCACTATTTCGAAAAATGGCTGAAATCCCTCATACGTCACGACGAAGTGGTGAGTTCAATCCAAAACGGTCGCTACATTTCCAAAAAGTACTTATGGGCCCAAAACGGACAACGTGTGCAAAAGTTACGCTCAATTCTTCTTACAACGACTCTCCAAGCGTTCCAATTATGCAAGTGCTCATTCTTTCGAAAAATGGCCGAAATCCCTCATACGTCACGACGAAGTGGTGAGTTCAATCCAAAACGGTCCCTACATTTCCAAAACGTACTTATTGGCCCAAAACGGACACCGTGTGCAAAAGTTACGCTCAATTGTTCGAACACCGACAATACAAGCGTTCCAAAGACGCAAGTGCTCATTCTTTCAAAAAATAGCCAAAATCCCTCATACGTCACGACGAAGTGGTGAGTTCAATCCAAAACGGTCGCTACATTTCCAAAAAGTACTTATGGGCCCAAAACGGACAACGTGTGCAAAAGTTACGCTCAATTCTTTGAACGCCGACAATCAAAGCGTTTCAAATACGCAAGTGCTCATTCTTTCAAAAAATAGCCGAAATCCCTCATACGTCACGACGAAGTGGTGAGTTCAATCAAAAACGGTCGATACATTTCGAAAAAGTACTTATGGGCCCAAAACGGACAACGTTTGCAAAAGTTACGCTCAATTCTTCTTACGCCGACTCTCCAAGCGTTCCAATTATGCAAGTGCTCATTCCTTCGAAAAATGGCCGAAATCCCTCATACGTCACGATGAAGTGGTGAGTTCAATCCGAAACTGTCCCTACATTTCCAAAACGTACTTATTGGCCCAAAACGGACCCAGCGTACAAAAGTTACGCTCAATTGTTCGAACGCCGACAATCCAAGCGTTCCAAATACGCAAGTGCTCATTCTTTCAAAAAATAGCCGAAATCCATCATACGTCACGGCGAAGTGGTGAGTTCAATCCAAAACGGTCGCTACATTTCCAAAAAGTACTTATGGGCCCAAAACGGACAACGTGTGCAAAAGTTACGCTCAATTCTTTGAACGCCGACAATCCAAGCGTTTCAAATACGCAAGTGCTCATTCTTTCAAAAAATAGCCGAAATCCCTCATACGTCACGACGAAGTGGTGAGTTCAATCCAAAACGGTCGCTACATTTCCAAAAAGTACTTATGGGCCCAAAACGGACAACGTTTGCCAAAGTTACGCTCAATTCTTCTTACGCCGACTATCCAAGAGTTCCAAATATGCAAGTGCTCATTCTTTTGGAAAATGGCCAAAATCCCTCATACTTCACGATGAAGTTGTGAGTTCAACCCAAAATTTTCGCTACATTTCCAAAAAGTACTTACGGGCCCAAAACAAACAGCGTCTGCAAAAGTTACGCTCAATTCTTCGAACGCCGACAATGCAAGCGTTCCGAATACGCAAGTGATCATTCTTTCAAAAAATAGCCGAAATCCCTCATACGTCACGACGTAGTGGAGAGTTCAATACAAAACGGTCACTATATTTGCAAAAAGTAATTATGGGCCCAAAACGGACAACACGTGCAAAAGTTACGCCGACTCTCCAAGCGTTCCAATTATGCAAGTGCTCACTCTTTCAAAAAATCGCCGAAATCCCTAATACGTCAAAACGAAGTTGTGAGTTCAATCCAAAACGGTTGCTACATTTCCAAAAAGTACTTATGGGCCCAAAACGGAGACCGTGTGCAAAAGTTACGCTCAATTCTTCGAACGTCGACAATCCAAGCGTTCCAAATACGCACGTGTTCATTCTTTCAAAAAATAGCCGAAATCCCTCGTACGTCACGACGAAATGGTGAGTTCAATCCAAAACGGTCGCTACATTTCCAAAAAGTAATTATGGTCCCAAAACGGACAACGTGTGCAAAAGTTACGCTCAGCCCTTCTTACGCCGACTCTCCAAGCGTTCCAAATATGCAAGTGCTCATTCTTTCAAAAAATTTTTGAAATCCCTCATACGTCACGACGAAGGTGTAAGTTCAATCCAAAACAGTCGCTACATTTCCAAAAAGTACTTATGGGCCCAAAATGGACAACGTGTGCAAAAGTTATGCTCAATTCTCCTTACACCGACTCTCCAAGCGTTCCAATTATGCAAGTGCTCATTCTTTCGAAAAATGGCCGAAATCCCTCATACGTCACGACGAAGTGGTGAGTTCAATCCAAAACGGTCGCTACATTTCCAAAAAGTGCTTATGGGCCCAAAACGGACAACGTGTGCAAAAGTTACGCTCAATTTATTCTTACGCCGACTCTCCAAGCGTTCCAATTATGCAAGTGCTCATTCTTTCGAAAAATGGCCGAAATCCCTCAAACGTCACGACGAAGTTGTGAGTTCAATCCAAAACGGTCGCTATATTTCCAAAAAGTACTTATGGGCCCAAAACGGACAACGTGTACAAAAGTTACGCTCAATTCTTCTTACGCCGAGTCTCCAAGCGTTCCAAAAATGCAAGTGCTCATTCTTTCAAAAAATGGCCAAAATCCCTCATACGTCACGACGAAGTTGTGAGTTGAATCCAAAACGGTCGATAAATTTCCAATAAGTACTTATGGGCCCAAAATGAACACCGTGTACAAAAGTTACGCTCAATTCTTCTTACGCCGACTCTCCAAGCGTTCCAAAGAGGCAAGTACTCATTCTTTCGAGAAATTGCCAAAATCCCTCATACGTCACGATGAAGTGGAGAGTTCAATCCAAAACGGTCGCAACATTTCCAAAAAGTACTTATGGGCCCAAAACGGACACCGTGTGCAAATGTTACGCTCAATTCTTCGAACGCCGACAATCCAAGCGTTCCAAATACGTAAGTGCTCATTATTTCAAAAAATGGCTGAAATCCCTCATACGTCACGACGAAGTGGTGAGTTCAATCCAAAACGGTCGCTACATTTCCAAAAAGTACTTATGGGCCCAAAACGGACAACGTGTGCAAAAGTTACGCTCAATTCTTCTTACACCGACTCTCCAAGCGTTCCAGTTATGCAGGAGCTCATTCTTTCGAAAAATGGCCGAAATCCCTCAAACGTCATGACGAAGTTGTGAGGTCAATCCAAAACGGTCACTACATTTCGAAAAAGTACTTATGGGCCCAAAACGGATAACGTGTACAAAAGTTATGCTCAATTCTTCTTACGCCGACTCACCAAAAGTTCCAAATATGCAAGTGCTCATTCTTTCGGAAAATGGCCGAAATCCCTCATACTTCATGACGAAGTTGAGAGTCCAATCCAAAATTTCCGCTACATTTTCAAAAAGTACTTACGGGCCCAAAACGGACACCGTGTGCAAAATTTACGCTCAATTCTTCGAACGCCGACAATCCAAGCGTTCCAAATACTCAAGTGATCATTCCTTCAAAAAATAGCCGAAATCCCTCATACGTCACGACGAAGTGGTGAGTTTAATCCAAAACGGTCGCTATATTTCCAAAAAGTACTTATGGGCCCAAAACGGACAACGTGTACAAAAGTTACGCTCAATTCTTCTTACGCCGACCCTCCAAGAGTTCCAAATATGCAAGTGCTCATTCTTTCGAAAAATGGCTGAAATCCTTCATACTTCACGACGATGTTGTGAGTTCAATCCAAAACTGTCGCTACATTTCCAAAAAGTACTTACGGGCCCAAAATGGACTCCATGTGCAAAAGTTATGCTCAATTCTTCGAACGTCGACAACCCAAGCATTCCGAATACACAAGTGGTCATTTTTTCAAAAAATAGCCAAAATCCCTCATACGTCACGACGAAGTGGTGAGTTCAATCCAAAACGGTCGCTCCATTTCCAAAAAGTACTTATGGGCCCAAAACGGACACAGTGTGCAAAAGTTACGCGCAATTCTTCGAACGTCGACAATCAAAGCATTCAAATACGCAAGTGCTCATTCTTTCAAAAAATAGCCGAAATCCCTCATACGCCACGATGAAGTGGTGAGTTCAATCCAAAACAGTCGCTACATTTCCAAAAATTACTTATGGGCCCAAAACGAAAACAATGTGCAAAAGTTACGCGCAATTCTTCTTACACCGACTCTCCAAGTGTTCCAAACATGCAAGTGCTCATTATTTCGAAAATTGGCCGAAATCCCTCATACGTCACGACGAAGGTGTGAGTTCAATCCAAAACGATCGCCAAATTTCCAAAATGTACTTTGGGCCCAAAACGGACACTGTGTGCAAAAGTTACGCGCAATTCTTTGAACGTCGACAATCCAAGCTTTCCAAATACGCAAGTGATCATTCTTTCTAAAAATAGCCCAAATCCCTCTTACGTCACGATGAAGTAGTGAGTTCAATCCAAAACGGTCGCTACATTTCCAAAAAGTACTTATGGGCCCAAGATGGACAACGTTTGCAAAAGTTACGCTCAATTCTTCTTACGCCGACTCTCCAAGCGTTCCAAATATGTAAGTGCACATTCTTTCGAAAAATGTCTGAAATCCCTCAAACGTCACGACGAAGTCTTGAGTTCAATCCAAAACGGTCGCT